>NC_053490.1:271470112-271770112 GCF_905171775.1 Rana temporaria | reverse complement strand
GTGAACAAATTGTGTGTTTCATATTCACTGGGTAAAACTATATGATCTATGTCTTTTAGGAATGGAGTGCCATTCTCCTGCGGTATTTTAACCCCATCGGAGCCCACATATCTGGTCGTATTGGAGAAGATCCTCAGGGAATTCCAAATAATCTGATGCCTTATGTCTCACAGGTTTGTAAATGTAAATGCATGTGAGTTGGACCAGCCAAATATGTTCCTGTGATTTTTTTTTTTTTAGCAACGGCTGTGTACAATAAAAGAATAGATATGATCAATAAACCAATACGTCTGGCTTGTGAAAAAATTATAATATTTTTTAATGTTTTCTATAATATCCGTTCTCTATCCCTTTTAACAATCATCATGACTGAGCTTCTGATGGAGTGAAATGCAAAAGAGCTGGTGGACTTTTCCCTGTATCATGTACCGTATTTATTTCCCCCTAAAAATAGAGGGTAAACCGTGCCTGTGTGTTGTATTCCGATATCTGGATTTTTTTTTTAACCAACGGGGGGTGAGGATGTCATCCATGGGGGGGGGGGGGGGTTCAGGCTGGCCGCCCCACCTCTCCTGGCCCTGGGACAGCACTGCTAGCATACTTGCTCATATACTGCTCCTCCTTTGTTACTCTCAATGTAAATCTAAGCCTCTAAAATCCTCAATTAACGGAGCTCTTTCTGGCCGCTCTCATCCTCCTGCTTTGCCACCTCCGAGTGTAGTTTTTTTTTGATTGGAGGAGAGTGGTCACGTGACTGTCAATGAAAGGGAGAGCAGTCACATGACCGGGTCCATGAAAGAGCGGTATTAATTGAGGTATAGAAGTGGCTCCATCCTTGTTTGTTCAGCACACAAAGTTGAAAGAAATATGTATGTTGGTGAAAAATCTTAGGCTTTGAAGTCTGCAAGAAAGCTGGAGTAAAATGGGCATAACCCACATTTTGTTTGGTTTTTCAGGTTGCTGTTGGAAGACGGGAGCACCTGAATGTCTTTGGAAATGACTACAATACACCAGACGGGACAGGTAAGCAGTATGGGTTCAGTTACATCTGGACTGTATGACGTTTTTAGTTTGCTAAAGCATGCTGCATCATGTATTGCCTTTTGTAATGAAATCTGGTTTCTATAATGCAATAGCGTAACATACCGTATTTTATCTGTATAATTATATTTTTTCCCCTTAATCAGGGGGAAAGCGTGGGTGCGTATTATACGCCGATATCATTTTCTTTTACCAATGGGGGGGGGGGGGGTGTCATGCCGCCCGTCCCACCTCTCCTGGTCCTGGGACAGCCCGCCGGCGTACTAATAAAGATTAAAAAAAATTGCTGCGAGTCCCTTCACATAGATCCTTTTGAGGTATTTGCGGGCTAGGACACTGACTACAACACTTCATTCACCCCGTTATTTCTGGCCGCTCTCCTCCTCTTCTCGCTCCTCCTCCCCCTCCGAGTGTAGCTTTAGATTGGAGGAGGAGAGCGGTCACCTGAAAACATCAGAGGAGAGCGATCATGTGACCAGCCTGAAAGAACACAGTATGTATGAGGAGGGACTGGCAGTGTGTTTTTTTTTTTTAAACTTTACAGTACGCTGGCAGTGCTATCCCATGAGACTGGGGAGTGCGAGGGGGCTGTGTAATGTAAAGAAGCTGTGTACTGTGCAGGAGGGAAAATGCTGTTTGGTGTATTAGGGGGGGGGGGCTACGTAATGTGCTGGGATCTGTGTAATGTGCAGGCGGGGGGGGGGGGGGCTTTGGTCTGTGTAATGTGCAGGGGGGCTTTGGAATATAAAAGGGGCTTTTTTTTTTTTTTTTCCTGATACTTCCCTCTTAAAATTGAGGTGCGTGTTATACGCAGATAAATACGGTAAGTTGAACTTTGTGCAGATATTAAAGGCACAAATGAATGCAGCTCTGTAATCATTTAATATATATTTTAAATACATTAATTTCAACAAACCGTGTAAGCGCCTGAATTTGCCTTGGAATTGGTCCTATGCAATCCTTTGTACAGCAGACCTCAGACTGGGAGAGAGAGAAGCAGCACAAAGAACCGAGTCAATTGTGTTGCAGTACAAAGAACATGCTGATGGAATGAGAGAGAAGAGCAACAGAGAGATGCACATGTCAGTTTGTCTCTTCTCCTTTCACTACCCAGTCAGAGTTGGTAGAGCCCTCTAAGTGAAAATGAAACTACAGTAGAAAAATCAGTTCCCCTTCCCTGTCAGGAAGAACTATGCTGTGTTGCAGAGGTGTGTAAATTACAGGGGTGGATGGAAAGAAATAGAAATACTTTGGCAAAAAGTACAGTATGTATGCATTTCACATGCACTCCACTTATAGTTAAAATGCAGTAGTGTGTGTGTGTGTGTGTGTGTGTGTGTGTGTGTGTGTGTGTGTGTATAATAAAAAAAAAAAAAATGTATACCTTTTTTTTGTTTTCCAATTTAAAAAAAAATGAACGATTGCAATAGAAAATGTATTAATGAAGATTGCCTTCTAAATCCAGAAGTTTTACTGTATTTTGATTCTAATACATTTTGGACATGTATTTTCAGGGGTGCGAGATTACATTCACATAGTAGATCTGGCTAAGGGTCACATTGCTGCTCTCAATAAGCTGCGGACCAGTAGTAGCTGTAAGGTGAGTTTCCCTTTTCCATGCTGCATTTCCTTTTACTATTTTTTTTAATTGGATTTTGGATAGAGGAAGTATGAATGGCAAACTATGGCTATATTTAAAAAATAAAAATAAAAAAAAAAATGTTGGTACAGGTGTCACGCAGTATGTAATATGTATTGTAAAGCAGGATTACAAGAGACTTGCACCCAGGACACCAGTTTAGAAACTGTTACCCAGCAAGGGTTTGCTGTGGGCGAACAATGACTAAATGCAGGAAATGTACAGAACAATTTTACAGTGCAAATGACCTCTTGGGTGTTTTAGAATGTCAAGAAACTTGTTGCTTTCTATGGGTTACCTGAGCTTGGTCCCAATGATTTGACTGTAAACGGCAACATACGAAAGAAGAAAGAACAGGAAATTCAATTGTGGAGGCACAATTCTTGCATACCAGTCCACCTGTAAAAGAGGCTGGTGTACATTTAATCCATTTTGATGGCTAACAATATGTCCTACTTGTGTTGGTAGGTCAAAACAAGCCTGTGGCTTATCTTGTTTTAATATTACTATTTAGCTTTGTCTTACAAAATAACTTTTTTAAGCACTGAGCTAATACTGTGCAACATTTTCAGCTACCATTGTTCTTAAAGAATATATATATATATATATATATATATATATATATATATATATATATATATATATATATATATATATATATATATATATAAAATAATTTTAATCAGGAAATTTTTTTTGGTTTTGCATAATATCACATACACTGTGTACAAAATAATGTTTAAGAAAACAGGAGACAATATACAGACCAGCATTTTACACAGACCTGCACCAGGTCAGTAGTATATACAAGTTTCACAGTATATGAATATCAGAATGTACACAGGTCGGCACATCGAATCATTTGAAAATGGGTAGTAAACAATTTTTTTTTTATTTTTTTTTTTCCCTTTCCTTCTCACTCCTCCACTCCCCTTAAACCTCTGCAAGGAACATTAACCAATAGCCCTAGTTTATCAAAGAAAATAAGAGAAAAAACAAGAACAAAAAGAAAACTAGAAACATATAGGAAGTATATAAGTATAACACTAATCAAAATCATCACCCCTAGCGCCAAAGCCAAAAGTCTTGGGGTCATCTTCGACTCCTACATGACAATGGATGCACAAATAGGGTCAGTAGTCAGCGGATCTCACCATCTGCTGCGCCTACTACGCAGACTTACTCCTTTTATTCCCAAGGAAGACATAGCGGTCGTGGTGGGAGCTATTGTAAACTCAAGATTGGACTATGCAAATGCCCTTTACCTCGGACTCCCCAAGTACCAAATCGCTTGTCTACAAGTCGTTCAAAATATGGCCGCTAGACTTGTGACTGGGAAAAAACCTTGGGAATCAATCTCACCTTCACTGAGAACCCTTCACTGGTTACCAGTAAAAGACAGAATCACTTTTAAAGCACTCTGTCTAACGCATAGATGTATCTATGGGAATGCTCCCCATTATCTATGCGAAAAAATAAAAGCTCATAATCCCAATCGCGTTCTGCGATCCACCAATCAAAATCTCCTCCAGATACCGAAAGCCAACTACAAGTCCAAAGGAGAAAGGAGATTCACGGTCCAAGGGCCTAGACTATGGAACGCTTTACCAACTAGCATTCGGTTGGAGAACCACTTGGCGTTCAGGAGAAAGATCAAGACTCCTCTCTTTTAATACCAAAGGAGACGGGAACAACAAGCGCCCAGAGGCGATTAAGTTCGCATGTGCTGCGCTATATAAGTTTTTTTTTTTCATTCATTCATTGTAATCTGTCCTTGGTCCAGGTGCCAACCCTGGAATATCTAACCAGGCCTGCCACATTGTATGGAATTCACGGGGTGCATTTCTGTGCTGATATGTCAGTTTTTCCCTTATCAACAGTTTGTTCACCTGGTCAATCCACTGTTGCTTCGTGGGAACCCTGGGGGTAATCCAGAGCTGAGCTAACAATCGTCTTGCCACATAAAGTAACCGGATTATTACTGTGTGAGTGGACGGGGTAAATGGCTCCTCATCCAGGGCTCCCAACAGGCACACTACAGGAGTTCTTGGTACGACAAAGGCAAACACCTGAGAAAAAAAATCAAGTATCCCAGTCCAGTAACGGAAGAGTTTGGGACACTTCCAGAACATATGCATGAGGTCTCCGTGATCCCTCATGCATTTTGGACAGAGAGGGTTATCTCGAAGTTCCCAGCTGTGAAGTCTGGCTGGGGTTCTGTAAGCCCTGTGCAGCAGGTAAAGGTGTGACAGTCTCTGAGAGGCTGATACCGACACCATGGGGGTGGAGGCTAGACAAATATTCCATGTCTCCCCATGCATTGACCCCACATCCTCCTCCCATTTACTTCTACATGGCAACTTGGCCGGGTCCTGAAGTGCGTTAAGGATAATATTGTAGCCTCTAGAAATCATGCGAAAATAATGTTTTTAAAGGGTTTAAGTCATCAGGCCATTCTGGCACATGGGGTGTCTATCAAAAAAAATCTATCCCTCCAGTGAAAGGGAGGGCTATAGGCATATATAATTGCTCCTTGAAATAAACATAATCATGGAGGTATTTGTGTGCATATTCAACTGCCTTAAAACAGTTATTCATTTTGAAAAGGCAGCAAAGCATCCTTTTTAAATTGGAAAACTGAATATGGTTTATGCTTTTCAGATCTATAATCTGGGAACTGGTGTAGGATACTCCGTACTGCAGATGGTGGTGGCCATGGAAAGCGCATCGGGCAAAAAGGTTGGTCTCTATGTAGCTATAATATTTTATTTTTAACAACTTTATTCTCAATAACTCAGACAATGAAACCTTGATCTATTCAAGCTGATTGGTAAACCTTGTATAGAAATATATCATTTTATCCAGGCCTTTACCCCGGTCTTGGGAGTGGGCACACCTCAATGAAGCAGAGGGCATCACATCAGTGATGACTTTAGGACCACTCTCTGCATCATTGATGTGAGTGCAGGGCACTGTGGTTTTATTGGTTATATAGCCAATTGAGTATTGCAGCACAAGCTGCAGATTTATTTTTATCATTTTTGGCCAACTATTTACATAAAGGGGGGGACAAACAAATTTTGTATTGCATAAACAATACTTATAAGAGAAGTAACGTAATTCTTGTGTCTAAGATTCCATATAAAATTGCACCAAGAAGGGAAGGGGACATTGCAACATGCTATGCAGATCCAACCCTGGCTAAAGATGACCTTGGCTGGAAGGCAGAATTTGGCTTGGACAGAATGTGTAAGTAAAAAAAATAATAATCTGCAAATGAATATAAAATGCTTTTTATTGGTACTAAATGTTCTGCAGTGATGTGTGTGTGTGTGTGTGTGTGTGTGTGTGTGTGTGTGTGTGTGTGTGTGTGTGTGTGTGTGTATATATAATATATATTTATTATTATTATTATTTATATATTTTTTTTTTTTTTTTTTTTTGGAGGGGGAGACATTTTATTTATGCCAAAACATTTTGCAATATGAACTTGGCTTCTTTCTTTCGCATCCATGTACATTTGCACACTGCCACTGACTGGTGTTCAGGTGTTTTTATGTTCTCCCACAGTTTATTTTCTTTATGCAGCTATAGTGACCCCAAGCACCCAATATGCTCCATTTAAACCAGTAGTTGGGCTTCGGCAGCTGGCCCACATAGTGCCCATGGTTGTAATGCTCCACAATATATATATATATATATATATATATTGTGGAGCATTACAACCATGTATATATTTTTTTTATATATATATATTTTTTTTTTTAAAGAAAACTTTGCATTTGTGTAACAAAGGCAAGCTTGATCCACACTCCAACTTGCCTAAAAATTGCCCCAAAATTGTCATTTTGCCAAGGAACCTTTGAAGAACCCAGAACGCATCCCAGGATGATGCAGCACCCCGACTGAGAGGCTGTCCCTATAGTATGTTTGTTGCTACTCATTTAGAGGAAACTGATCACTGATTTAGCAGTAACTATACTTTCCTCTAGTTGATTGATATGGTGTTATGGAGTGGGGAAAATGATTACGGTACTTTACTGAGGGCCAAAACCATCTGGTGTATTTCTCTGCCCAACTTCAGATTTCATCTCAAGCAGGCTACAGGTGAAAGTTGCAACGTGACAACAATTTACTTGGTACATTGACTAGAATGTCCCTATGACTTATTGTATGCCCTATCAAGTGTGGCAGTTGACGCATACATAAACTTGTCAAGAAATCCACATCTGACAGCCAAAACCGTGCTAGATAAATTTGGAATCTAGACAAAGTGCAGCGCTGAAGACAAAAAAAGAAAATGTAGCAAAAGTATATATGTGTGTGTGTGTGTGTGTGTGTGTGTGTGTGTGTATATAATATATATAATTTCTCACACACATCAATCAAACTAACGAAGATGACTCTTCACAGATGTTTGGAAGCCCTACAGACAAGTGTGCCAATACACTTATCAGCAGAGCTTTTTTTCTCAGAAAATAGGTGCAGGAACTCAACCACGACCCTGTTCTGATTTCAAAAACAGTAGAAGGGTCTTAAAGGGGCATTAAATACCAGAATTGCATTACATACAGAGTGCAGAGGTCAGGTGGTTACACACAGAGTGCAGAGCTGTCACTTGTAAACACAGAAACCAGACTTCTGTGTTTACAAGTGATTGTAGTGAGCAGGCACCAAAGGGTCTGAGCCAGAGGTGGTGGAACTGAGTTCCCCCAAGTTCCCCCAGAAAAAAAGCCCTGCTTATCAGAAAGTGAAAATATATGTGCCTTGTATTCCAATATAATCCACAGTGTTCCCTAGTGGTCGATTAGATACCCTTCACCATTGGTCACACTCGCCACAAATAAGCCCTAAAAGTCTTGTATCAGTGTCCTGACTGTTGGCAAGATTTCATCTGGAGTGGAGAAAGGATAGGGAGGGACCAGTGTTGGATAAAACAAACAAAAAAGGCTTGCGCATGGGAGCCCAAAAGGGCTTATATAGTATAGCATGTATTAAAAATTATCTGCAGAATAAAAATCGCAAAACGTACAAAAGCTAATTGGACACTGGCCCTGTGCACAGGGGGGGGCTTGGCAGTAAAGGTGTTGGTGCGCAGGCTTTTTTTTGGGGGGGGGGGGGGGCTGCTTTTGGGCTCCCTGCGTGAGCTATTTTTATCTAGCCCTGGTTCCCCTTGATGCCCTCCCTATATTTTGTCCACTATTTTTGCCAACCATCAGGACACTGATGCAAGGCTTTCATGGGGGTTATTTCTGGCGAGTGTGATTTAATGGTGAAGGGTATCTATTGACCACTAGGGAACACTGTGGATTATATTGGAATACAAGACACATATATTTTCACTTTCTGGTGAGTGTATTGGCACACTGTATTGTCTTCACAAATGTTTGGAAGACCTACAGAGTCCACCTGAATTAGTTTGCTTGACCTGTATATAGTGTGTGTGTGTGTGTGTGTGTGTGTGTTTTTTTCAGTGCTGCACTGTTTATTTATTATTATTATTATTATTATTATTATTATATTTTTATTTTTTTTAACAGGTGAAGATTTGTGGCGGTGGCAGTCCTTCAATCCAACTGGGTTTAGCACTGAATCATGAGAAGAAGTGTTTACAGATTTCTCCCTTACTATTTTTACCTACTTTCCTAATACTTATTTATAATCTGGATAAGAGTTTCTTATAGTACTACAAATTACTTCTAGACTTTCAAACCAAATCTCAGGACGTCATGCAGTACAAGGGCCATTGCTCATTAACATCACTTCTACCTCCTGCATGTAATTTCACAACGGTTGTAAAGGAATAATAATCTGGACATTTTGTGATTGATGAACATTTTTTGTAATTTAAGGAAGAAAAAAAAAAAATCTAATGCATTGTATCCTGAGGAATGGTTATAAATTTTCTGATGCTAACTGAGTAACGGTAGAAAAATATATTTATATTTCTTTTTTTTTTTTTTTTTCTTTTGTTTAAGCTATTAAATGATAATTTCAGAATATTTGTGTCGTTAAAGCAGTTCAAGATTTGCTTTTAGGCTAACTGGGTTAAACAGACAAAAATGAAAACTCCTGTCTTTTAGTCCTACCAAGAAGGGATGATAAATTCCAGTGTTTTCGTGAACCTAGATACCATTTCTTATAATTGTAACACACACACACACACACACACACACACACACACACACACACACACACACACACACACACACACACACACACACCCCTTACAAAACAAGCTACTCGGGCGGCCCTCAGGGGCACGCAGCATGGTGCATCACTCTAACACGCCACATCTCCGATCGCTATGAAGTAGGCTCTTTACCATGTGATCAGCTGTGTCCAGCCACAGCATAACTGGGAAGTGCCTGCTATCGGCATTCTTTTATTTACACCGATAGGGCGTGAGTAGAGGAGAACACTTGCTTATTTACAACATTTTATAACAAACAAAGAAAACTTTATTTATTTTTTCATTTGTTTAGCAAAAAATAAAAAAAAAGTGGTGATTTTAAATGGCACCAAAATAAAGCACTGTCTCAAAGTCAACGTTTTGTGTGGGTACAGCGTTGCATGACTGCGCAATTGTCAAAGTGCGACAGAGGTGGGAAGGGGATGAAAGTGCCCTGTACTGAAGTGGTTAATTACTAACCAAGGTGTGTGTGCCTTGAGTGATGTATGTCAGATGTACCACTACCCATACGGTGATTCGTAGGAACAAACCAATTTGCCTCTGTATATCAGCATGAGTTGGTTGGCAAATGGTTAAGGGAGAAAGCAGTGCAGCGCTAAAAACCTAAAACAAACATGTACAAGTCCAAGGGTGTAGAATGCTGAGGCCAGAAGATGATGACAATGAAGAGCAATCGGAGACAGGAAAGAAGACTCCTTAACCACTTCCGGACCACCTCCTGCACATAAACGTCGGCAGAATGGCACGGCTGGGCACAAGCATGTGTATATATACGTCCTGTACTTGTACCCAGCCGTGGGTCGCGGGCGCACGCCTGCGGCGCGCTCCCGCGACCGGACCGAAGCTCCGGGACCGCGGGTCCCGCGGACCCGATCGCCGCTCGAGTGCGGCGATCGGTCCCCAGAGCTGAAGAACGGGGAGAGCCGTTTGTAAACACGGCTTCCCTGTGCTTCACTGTGGCGGCGTATCGATCGCGTCATCCCCTTTTATAGGGGAGACACGATCGATGACGTCACACCTACAGCCACACCCCCCTACAGTTGTAAACACTCACAAAGTGAACCCTAACTCCTACAGCGCCCCCTGTGGTTAACTCCCAAACTGCAACTGTCATTTTCACAATAAAGAATGCAATTTAAATGCATTTTTTGCTGTGAAAATGACAATGGTCCCAAAAATGTGTCAAAATTGTCCGAAGTGTCCGCCATTATGTCGGTCACGAAAAAAATCGCTGATCGCCGCCATTAGTAGTGTAAAAAAAAAAAAATCAAAAAAAAAAATGCAATAAAACTATCCCCTATTTTGTAAACGCTATAAATTTTGCGCAAACCAACCGATAAACGATTAATGCGATTTTTTTTTTTTTTTTTTTTTTTTTTTTACCAAAAATAGGTAGAAGAATACGTATCGGCCTAAACTGAGGAAAAAAAAAATTATATATGTTTTTGGGGGATATTTATTATAGCAAAAAGTAAAAAATATTGCATTTTTTTTCAAAATTGTCGCTCTATTTTTGTTTATAGCGCAAAAACTAAAAACTGCAGATGTGATCAAATACCACCAAAAGAAAGCTCTATTTGTGGGGAAAAAAAGGACGCCAATTTTGTTTGGGAGCCACATCGCACGACCGCGCAATTGTCTGTTAAAGCAAAGCAAGTCCCGAACTGTAAAAACACGTTGGGTCTTTAGCCAGCATATTGGTCCGGGGCTTAAGTGGTTAAGCAGTGGACAGGGTGCTTGAAAACAATCAATGTGCATCTGTTTCTCCTCCACCAAAGGAGACCCAAACAGATGCACATTGATTGTTTTCAAGCACCCTGTCCACTGCTTAACCACTTAAGACCTGGACCTTTATGCAGGTAAAGGACCTTGCCAGTTTTTGCAATTCGGCACTGCGTCGCTTTAACTGACAATTGTGCGATGTGGCTCCCAAACAAAATTGGCGTCTTTTTTTATTTTTTTCCCACAAAGAGCTTTCTTTTGGTGGTATTTGATCACCTCTGCGGTTTTTATTTTTTGCGCTATAAACAGAAATAGAGTGACAATTTTGAAAAAAAAATGCAATATTTTTTACTTTTTGCTATAATAAATATCCCCCAAAAAGATATTAAAAAAAAACAATTTTTTCCGCAGTTTAGGCTGATACGTATTCTTCTACCTATTGTTGGTAAAAAAAATATCGCAATAAGCGTTTATCGATTTGTTTTTAAAATCGGTCCCCGTTCTTCAGCTCCGGGGACCGATCGCGGGACTCCGGCGGCAATCGAGTCCCGCGGAGCTTCGGACCGGGTCGCGGGCGCGCACTTAAAGAGGACGTACAGGTACGTGCTTGTGCCATTCTGCCGACGTATATCTGCAGGAGGCTGTCCTTAAGTGGTTAAGGAGTCTTCTTTCCTGTCTCTGATTGCTCTTCATTGTCGTCTTCTGGCCTCAGCATTCTACAACCTTGGACTTGTACATGTGTTGTTTGTTTTAGGTTTTTAGCGCTGCACTGCTTTTTTTATTCTGTACTCAAGGACTTTTTATATTGACCTTCAGTGTTCAGCTGCTTTTGGTAGGATTGTCTTTGCGCTGTCTGATTTTTTTTTTTTTTTTTTTTTCAAAATAAATTTTGGTCTTGAAGGAAGAATGTGATATGGAGTATGTGGTAAATCTGTTAAACAATATGTGCGTTCCCTTCAAACAAAAGTCAAATGTTTATATTAATAAAATGGATGATCTTGAAAACCAAATGGGTCTGAATATTGGCAGAATTGTTGCAGTTTTGGAGAAAACTGACTGGGAGAACATAACTGATTAGATTGAGAAATGGCTCCTCTCAGGGCTTTCAGTGGAAAGGGCTCACTGGGTCCTGATCTGCTCCCTCTACCTGCATGAATGGCAACGTCAGTTCTAAGTAGATTTGTTTATAAGGATAAACACTATAATGCCAAAAGCATGTGGCCTTCATAATATTATAATAAACTGAGCAAAGTTATCATCATATCCTGATTTTTTTTTTTTTTTTTTTTTTTTTTTTTCAAAGATGCTAAGGCATTCGCTTCAAAATATCAAAAAAAAGTTTGCAACAGCTGAAATTGTATGTGTTTTTTTTTTTAATCCTTCAGAATTAGATGCTTTTAAATTGGTGGACTTCTCAGAAGCATCTTGGGGGACTGTGCCCAGACCCTACCACATGGAATGTGCAATGCTGACCTATAAAGTTGTTTTCAGCACTGTGTAAGGTTAACCCCCAGGGTGCACTATAGGTTCAGTGCTCTGCCCTGCAGCGGTATGGCCATTGTGAGGGCAAAGTCACAAAAGGGTTACGTTTACATTATGTCTGCATCAATTTGGTGAGTACATAGCGGAAGCCCTTGAACATTTATCTGGGGGTGCCTCTACTTTTTCTTGCAGGGAATTGCCCATTCCACTATCATTTCCCTGTAGAGCGTATTAACTCTGAATGGCACTCTGAGACCTGTATGCCTTGTAATTGGTACTGCACCTGCATAGCCTCATTTCAGAGGCACTTTATGCACCTTTTGAGCCACTTTGGACTCAGGCCAGTGCACATATCCTTGTCTTCTTGGGCACAGTGCTTGTAATGGCTCGCCATACCACATACGGCCTTCAGCTGCTTACACTCAGACTACCCCAATTTCCTCACACTATTGCAGATAATTGCAAGTACCCCTTTTGAAGACCACTTTTTGTCTTATGGACTCATTTGCTAAAACGTAGCTTTTAGCTCCTGGAAGGGAGAAAGGGAAGTTGGTACAGTGGTTCAGAGCAGGCGTGTCCTCTTATCTAATGGCAGTCCCTAGTCTGCCTTCCTTGGGTCATTCAGCCAGCCTGTTGGCCACGCCAGCTTCCTCCTTCCTTTCTAGGGAGGAATTCTCTGCCTGGAAGCCATCTTGGAAGTGAGTAAGGTGAGAAGTTTGCCAGGAGCAGGAGGCAGGCAGAAAGTGGAGGCACATGGGTTAAAAGACCAAGTGGCATAGAGATAGGGCGTTTACATAATAGGACTGAATGCCAACACGCCCATGGCCGCAAACCCTGCATCAAGGCCATTTCCTGCTACCTTGCAAATAGACATGTCCTTACTCATGTCTCAGTGTGGCATTATTATACCTGACTAATTGTCAGTGTTCCAGCTGCCCTGCACTATAAGCTCACTGCATAAAGAACCATAAGGTTCTTATAGGCAAGAGTAATCAGACCAGGTAGGTATTTTGCTGCTAAAAGAGTGCACTCTGGTGCTAACTAGCCTCTCCCTCAGTTAAGGAGACCAGCCTATCCCACTAACCGGAATATGCGTGAGAGGAGCACCGGAAATCCAATCCGAGGTATAGGAAATCCTCTTTTATACTGCAAACGCCAACACTATGGCCTGAGGTGTGTGTCGGGACTGCCTTAAAAAGGCAGACTGAAGCTCTCCGTCCCATTATGCCTAGCTGCAAGGAATTACTGTGACTCCTGGGTAAAGCTGCGCTTACAAAGTAAATGTGTCAAGATTGCCTTAAAGATGGTGACAGGAGCTCTTCCACCCCCACTATTCATAGGATATTCAAAGGATTGCTGTGAGCCTGGGTGAAATTGCCTTTTCAAGATAAAAAAAAAAAAAAAGATTGTCAAGATTGCCTAAAGGGGTAGACAGAAGCTCTCCTGCCCACTATTCATAGCCGCAAAAGCAAGGCTCAAGTCCTGTGGGAACGGAGTTCCTGCACTTTTTTCACAGCAGGAACTCAGTTCCCTTTGCAGGACTAGAGCCGCCCGAGCCAATTCTTCACTAAACGGCGATGCCCAGCTCGAGTTACTGTCAGGGGCAGGCAAACCTTAGTAATCCTTTATGTTACTGGCCCCTTCCTGTATATGGATTCATCGGATAGCGCGTGGGTATTCCGTCACTTCCTCGATGCCGCAATGCTTCTTTCTAAATCCCGCGATAACTCGTGGCAGACCTCCGCAATGTCTCCTGGGAACAATGACAAAAGCTCCCAGGAGACATTGCGGCATCGAGGAAGTGACTGAATACCCACGCGCTATCCGATGAATCCATATACAGGAAGCGGCCAGTAACATAAAGAATTGCTAAGGTACAGTGGATCGGAAAAAAAACAAAAAACATGCGGTTTAGTAATTATGCATATGAATGTATAATTTTTTTTTTTTTTTTTTTGGTGGGGGAGTGGATCTTGGGTGGGAGTTCCCACACTTTTTTCCCCAGGACTTGACCCCTGCGCAAAAGGATTGCAGTGGGCCTGGGTGAAGTTACCATATCCAAGTTATTGGTAATTCCCTTAAGCTGCATTCCAATACTGTTGCTACCAACTGCACAAAGCCTCCCTCAGCAGGGAGCATGCCAACTGCTGGCAAGGAAGAACAGGGAGGATAAGCTGGTACTTTGTGTTCAGCCTAAGGCTTTGCCCCCGCTAGCCATTTTTCTTTAACCACTAGCCGACCCGAGATCGCCTATTACAGAGGCAGAACAGGGAACTGCCTTTGTAAACAGGGCGATTCCCCGTTCTGACAGGGTACATGTCAGAGATCTTCTTCTGTTCCCAGTGATCGGGAACAGTGATCTATGGCATGTCCCTAGCAGCCTACCCCCCCCCCCCCCCACCTACAATTAGAACACATTGAGGGAACACATTTAACCCCTTCCCTGCAAGTGACATTTACACAGTAATCAGTGGCTATTTATAGCAATGAGCGCTGTATAAAATGTCATTGGTCCCAAAAAGAAGTGTCTGATCTGTCAGCCGCAATCCTGATAAAAAAAAAAAAAAAAAAATATCACAGATCGCCACCATTACTAGTATAAAAAAAAAACATAATTCCCCTATTTTAGACGCTATAACTTTTGCGCAAACCAATCAATATATGCCTATTACGATTTTTTTTTCTTACCGAAAATATGTAGAAGAATACATAATCGATGATGAATAAATGTTTTTTTATATAATTTTTTGGGATATTCATTATTGCAAAAAGTAAAAAAAAAAAAAATTCTTGTCGGAGGAACAGGAAGCCCACTAGCCTGGGAAGACCTGTGTATAATCCCCACAATCCATCCCGCTATTGTATACTTCAATGCTGCTTGCCCTTTCCTTGCACCACTATATAATCTTTCTTGGATGTGTAGAGTAGTGGAGATGTAGGACTTTAAGGCTCTTGCTACATCCAATTCGTGCACTTGAATTCTGTTCTTCCAGGAATGCTGGCAGGACCCATTCCTGATTGGAGTGATATGCTGAAGGTACGCTTAGGTACGAATTAATGGATAGGCTGAAGGACTACTCTGTCTGGATGTAAAATTATATTATGGATCTCAAGAGCCTAGGGCTTGAATTTGAGACTCTGCGGCCTGATGTAACAGCTACTAGAAAGGTCGCCTTCAGTGTGATGTCTTCCAAAAAACAGCCTTCCGTGGGCGCAAAGGGAGGTGCTGCAAGAAAATTTAGCACCATCGTTAAGTCCCATTTGGGGGGTATAAAATTCTTCTTGGTGGTTTTAGCCTTATTACTGCCCTTAAAAAAGAATTCTAGTAGAGGATTTAGGGCCCACCTGGAGTCTGTGAGAGCCAAGAGAGGGCCGAGACATGCACCTTCAGGGTATCAAGGCCTAATCCTAAATCTAGGCCTGTCTTGAAAAATTGCAGCACTTTCTGAACCTCCGGTCCTAGTGGGTCAAACTGCTCTCTTTGTGCCAATTCGAGAAATTTCTGCCAAATCCCGTAATGGGTATTGCTTATGGCGACTTTCCTTGCCTGAAGCAGAATTTTGATAACTTTTATGGAACACCCTACTTCTTCCAATCGCCTCCTCTCAACTTCCAGACCTTTAAATTCAGAGGCTTTGGATGCAGATGCACAACGTTTCCCCGAGACAGATGTGGGAGAGGGAGGGGTTCACAGAGGGACAGATGCATCAGCGGGGTGAACCATGGCCTCCACGGCCAAGAAGCGATTACTGCCAACACGATCACTCTCTCCTTGCCGAGTCATTGGAGAAAATGTAAGATCATAGGGACTGGAGGGAAGGCATAAGCCAAGCAGAAATGCCATGACTGAGCTAGCATATCCACCCCCGCTGATATATCTCGAGAAAAAGAGGCATCTTGGTGTTCGGAGGCGAGGCAAAAAGGGCTATTTGGATTTGTCAACAATGCGGTCACCCCCAATTGAACACTGTCTGTTTCAGAGATATTAGGGTATATTAGAGAGTAGCATGGGATTTATTCACTGAATATTGTTTCAGAGACCAGCTAAGAGTAAGCATCACAGGATGCAAAACATGTCAGCTCTTTTTTCCTAATCCACTTCTTGTTTGACTGCATGAATTTTGGCTGTTTTTTCCATTTGAGTTTTTGTTGTTTTTTTATGTTTTGAATAAAGACATCGTTTTTTGAGGAGTGCGGCGATCCAGGATTTTTCTTTCATCTCATGGTAATAGAGCACAGCCAGCACCCTCTTGGTTTGTTGGGACGGAAGCAATGGGGATTGATTGTTATTAGAGCGGTATACTTTTCTTCTGTTTCAGAGACCACTCGTTGTCAGCCAGATTCCTGGACAACAGATCCGCTTGGCAATTCTGAAAGGCTGGGATGTAGGCCGCTCTGAGGTTCAGCAGGTTCCCCTTCCTGCATCAGGGATCTGCTTTGTGTGCCGCCCTGGTATTGCACATAGGCCACTGCTGCTCTGTTGTCCATATGTATCAGGAGAGATTACCCCCTGAGAGAGGAGGCCAGAAGAGATTGGATAATTTGTTGCTGGTGTCGAACCACCATCTTCCCTGGACCATGTTGGATCTGCAATGAGCGCCCCAGCCTAACCGACTCTTGTTGGACCTAAGAATGATCCAGGAGATGGGACCAAGATGGTAGTGAGTGCAGAGGCTTTGGTGCCTTGTTCACTACCAGAGACTGGACTTCATCATCAGAGTCACCACTATTTGCTGGGACAGCAACTTCCTTCTCCACTGGGCTAACAATCCCTGCTGAAAAGTCCAGGGGGCCCACTTGACCACCAGAATACATGAGGCAAACGTCCCCAGGAGTCTAAGGCACCTGGATTCCAACATAGGTTGGCTTGACAAGTCCTTCTCTCTGATGACCGAGAATTTTGCCGGTGGGAGGGAAACTGATCGGTTCTGGGTGTTGAACAGAGCTCCCAGGTATATCATCTCTTGTGTAGGAGTGAGATGAGGATTGATTATGCAACCGAATCTGATCAAGACATCCACTACCTCCTGCAAGTGTGTCAATAACATTACTCTCCACTGAGATAATATCAAGGTGTCGTCCAGAGCAGTGCAGGACTCCGATTTCCCATTCTCTAAATGGTGCTAGAATTGACACAAGGACTTTTGTAAAGGTTCTTGGTGCTGTAGATATACCGAATGGGAGACACTGGAACTAAAGGTGGATGTCCTCCACTTTGAATCTTAGAAACGGGTTTATTGTTGCGGAGAGAATGGACTTTCTAGGCACCAATGGTTGACAAAAAATAGAATTTATTGATACAATCCCAAAGGATATCTCCCCAACACCACAAGCTTTTTTCAACATGATGGCTGATATTTGACACCCATCCAGTTTACTGCAGCACCTTTGACATTCCTGATCTCTGTCTGCGGGGATTTCTTTCAATTCCCTGCTCTTATGGGATTTTTTCCCTCACTTCCATGTATGCAGGCTAATATCTGCATCAGTATATCCGTGTACTAATTTGATCAGCTCCTAGTTTGCTGCACTATATACTTGGATCCATCTATCTAAACCGCCATTATTTCTTGGACATTCTACCCTTTGATCCAGCCTATATAATTTAAATATAACATTAACCCTATCCATCACCGTGGATGAATATCTATAGCTCCTGAAGAAGCACTCAACTGCGAAACATGTAGAGCTCATGCAAAATTACGTCTAACAATTACGCTGGTCATCAACCCACGTTGCTGTCCTTAGTGGACTTGTATTGGTTTCAGTGGATTTATTCTCATTGTTTTAGTATCACAGGAATGTTCTGTGACAATTTATGTGTTTTTTAAAATGTATTTTTTATATGTACTGTAATATTGGTTCATTACCCATTTTGGGATTGTATCAATAAATTCTATTTTTTGTCAACCATTGGTGCCTAGAAAGTCCATTCTCTCCGCAACAATAAACCCGTTTCTAATAGTATCTAGGACGTGGCACTGCAGTACCTTAGGACACCCATAGTCCATCCTATGGTTTGTGTACCTCAAATATTTTTCACACTTTGAATCTTAGATAAGCCTAAAAATGGCGGTGAATGGGTACATGTAAGTATGCGTCCTGGAGGTCTATGGAGACCATCCAGTGGACTGGCTGGACTGCCAATATGACCGTATTTAGTGACTCCATCTCGAAGTGTTCCAGGAGAATAAATCCGTTCAGTTTCTTTAGAGCCAGAACTGGCCTCCATCCTCCCATGGTTTACGCACAAGAAGAACTGGAGAGTAAAAGCGTATCGTTTTTACTCTGGAACAGGCACATACTGCTTTCTCCATTGACCTGGGAATCCTGGTGGTGAGGAAGAATGCTTGAGGAGGTTTTCATTTGAACTTCCAGAAATGACCCAGGTGGATGGTGGAGACTCCCCCCCACCAATCTGTGCAATTCTCCACCCACACCTGAGCAAATATTTTTAAACAATTACCCACTGGGTTCTCCTGCAATGAGGCAGATGCCTTGGCCTCCTTCAGGAAGGGAGACTGGGAGCCCCTCCAGCCTTAACTGTATTCTCTACCAGGATGATAACCGCTTGTATCCCTTGGTTTTTGCTGAAAAGGACTCTTTGTGGAATACTTCCTCCTCCTAGTCTTGTCTTGGGGTATTAACCCACCTCTTCCCACTGGTCACTCTGGGAATTGCTGCACCCAGCTTTTCCCCCCAAACAGAGCTTTCCCATTGAACAGTATGCCACACCATGTCTGCTTCGAGGAGTGGTCGGCTGCCCAGGGCTTCAGCCAGAGAGCCCTTTTAGTGGTTGTGGAGTATAGCATTGTTCTTGCTGAACATTTCAGAGAGTCAATAGCGGCCTCTGCCATGAAGTCTGAGGCCAACTTCAATTTATTCAAGGCTCTGATTATTTGCTCTGTATCCACTCCTTGTTGCAGAGCCGATTCTAAATTCTCTGTCCAAGCTCTAACTGCTCTGGAGACCAAGGTTAGGGCCACAGCCGCTTTGCAGGCACCCCCTGTTGCTTGGTATGTCTTTTTCACATCATTTCTTGCCAGCCTCATGACCAAAGGCATCCACTGGGGGCACTGCGTCAAACAGTTGTGCATCCACAAACAAAAGGGGATATTGTTTTTGGAAACAGCTGAATCGTACCAGTTTCTTGTCGTCCTTCCTCCACTCTTCAAGAACATCCTTTATCTCATCCATCAAGGGGAAAGTTTAAGATTTCTTCTTGAGATGAGGGAAGCATCTCTGCGACTTTGGCAGAGGCTCAAATACTTCACACTGTATGGCCTATTTTACTGCCATTAAAGGGGTCAATAATGGCAAAGTCCAGGGATGTAGGGGAATTCTCTGCCATTTCATCCTCTGAATCTGTAGCCGAGCCTCCCTGGTCAGCAGGTGCGTCTGTTGGTCTACCAATCCATGAGAAAAGGCCAACTCCTCGATCGAGTCTTGGTTCATTCTCTTCATAGATGCCATTGTCTCCTGTTTCCCTTTCTCCTTGTCTCTAGAGCAGTGGTTCTCAACCTGGGGTCGGGACACCCTTAGGCGTCAAATGACAATTTGCCAGGGGTCCCCGAATCCTTGGCTGTTCCTGAAGCCCGCACAGCTCTCCCAGGCTTCCCGCGGCCTCCCAGCAGGGCTGTCCCTGGAGCCCGTGGCCACCCACTCAGCCTCTTCGCAGTCGCCCATTCAGTTCATGGCATGGCTGGGGGGCAGAGACTAGAGATAAGCTGACTGGTGAGGAATGTGAAGTGGGAGGGGCTGGAGGAGACTATCTCCTGATTTCGGCATAGGTGTCACTGCTGCAAGACACTGCAAAGTCAGAGACACAGTGCATAACACTACCTGTGATTATAGTTGCCATTAAAAGTCCCCACTACAGTTCTCAGATCAACAGATAACCTTGATCAAGAGCACCTACGTTGGCTGATCAGAACTCCCCCCAGTGCTGCCACTGATCCCGCCCCCCCACCAGCCACTGCCACTGATCCCAACTCCACCAAAATGAGAACACATGGAAGGGAGAGGAACAAAGAAAAAGGAAGAGAAAGAATAAGAGAAAGAAAGGCGGCTAGAGGGGGATGGGGGGGGGCAGGAAATTAGGATAGAGAGGGATAAAAGAGAAAGAAAGGAGAACAAAGAGAAAAAGTGGTACATCCTAAAATGTACCAAAATGGGTTTTTAATACTGTACAGGTGGAAGGGACTTGGGGAGCTCTAAATGTCCATGGGTTAGGGAAGCAAACTACTTGTCTTATAAAGAAAAAGTGTTACTGCGCTGATCTAATTGTCCAAAGAATAAAATCCCTGGAAATGTTATGTGAACTAAATTAGTGCACAAACAACCATAAAGAGTTATATCAAGTACAACAACATACTTCATATACTGTGTGGATAAACATACGTGAATCAATCACGTTAATACAAAAAATATATTGCTAATAATAAATAAGTAAAAGAAAAATATATATTGCATGGATAGTGCGGTGAACGCAATACTAGAAATGTAACCAAAAATTAGTTATCAGCATAAACATCAATGCCCATAATACTCCTATAAAGAAAAGTTGCCACTAATGATGCTCTAACAAAACAAACAAACAAACAGAGTCCCAAATGTGAAATGTGCAAACAGCACTTAAAAAGTCCAACACTGGAACAGCAGACAATATTGCAATTGCACAATGAATTCCAATGAGGTGAGGGGGAGGGGTTCAATACTGGTAGTGCTTGTTACATATAAAAGGTGCAGCTGTCTCTTCCACCCAACAAGGATGTGCCACCATCACCAATGGTTAAACTGAACACTCACCAGAGCCCGGATAGTAAAAAGCCCCAAAATGGTTTCTTTCTCTGTCCGTCACTGGGTATTTCCTCCTTCTCCCTCTATCAAGATGTCCTTATTGCCTCAAAAACAAGGGGCTCATCATAGTGTAGTATATAAAAATACTTATTTATTAAAATAATAAAAACAGTGCACTTACAAGAAAAAGTGCCTCTGACCGGCACGGAGTATCTCTGGCAGTGTCAAACGTTATAGCCGCTGACCAGCGTTTTGTGTTGTATCTCGGGAGGTGTGCGTGCCTCGCTCCTGTTCTCATGTGTTGCTACAAATGGTCCTAGCGCGCTGGTGCACTTCCCCTTCCGTGTGCGTCCAGACAGCTTCTACGCGTTTCGCAATACTTGCATCATCAGGAGAGAGCTTTCCTGATGACGCCAGAGATACTGAGTGCCGGTCAGAGGTACTTTTTCTTGTAAGTGCACTGTTTTTATTATTTTAATAAATAAGTATTTTTATATACTACACTAGGATGAGCCCCTTGTTTTTGAGGCAATAAAGGACATCTTGATAGAGGAAGAAGACAGAGAGCAAACCTGTCAGCATAGACCTTTTAAGAAGTATGTACTCCTAAACAAACACTTGCTACCTTGGGTACTCTCCATGCTGGCTCCTCTGGGCAGTAGGATGGCAAGCAAGCAGCAGAGCAGGTGGGAGGCAAGACAGCCATTTTACCCTCCTCCCCCCCCCACCTGTTTAACTAAAGTGAGGGCAAATTTAGCTGTGAGGAACCACCAAGATGGCTGCTCCTGCACTTCTGGCTACCAGTTGACATGCCGACGTCATCGCGTTGAAGTCTAAGCGGACGGGAATACGACAAGCCGGCTACTTAATCTTATATGCTGTTATTACCTACGACTTTTTGTATTTTAACTTTATTAAACCATTCATGTTATTTGGATTTACGCTATGGTGAGCCTTCATCATTTCCGGTAACCACGTAACTTCCTGCACAACATCTGGTTCAATTCAAGCACCGAGTCCTATCATAGTCTTGTGAAGCTGCCATTAGGGAGTCCCTCAAAGGCCCTGGCTGGGGTTTACAGCCACAAGATAACTTTGCTTAGCTGTCTGGTAAGCGTGCATTCTCTATGGTGTGAGCACTCAATTGGTGGTGGAATTTAACGATGATGTCTGCTGTTTGACCTTCATTCAAACTGTCATTTGATTTTTTTGCTTTTATTTGATTTTTGCCCTTAATGGATTCCACACAATCCTCATCAGACTATTAATTTTCACTTATGTATTTTGATACACCCACTGGGTGTTGATTTATTGTATACCCATCACGCATAATTGGTGGTTGATTTGTTTACGTTTTAGTTTTATTTACAGGTTGGGTTAGCGCAACTACATTCTCTGTACTTCTGGCTACCAGCCCCATTACAGAGACAGCACCTCTACTCTACAGAGCAGGAGTAAACAGAGAAAGAAAGTCTGGCAGTAGGATAAGGCAGGACAAAGCCAATTCAAGGACCAAATGGTGAATACACTGCCCCAAAAAGATCCGCAGAAAAAACGGGCTCCCCCACTCCTCAGGGCATTTAGCAGCCCAAGTGGCGAGACCCCCATCTTGGCTCTCTTTTATAGAGTTATAATGGTCCTGTGGGGTTGGCCGGTAGTGGAGCAACCAACCATGCATATGCTGCCATGAAGGCACCAGGAAACGTTAATTGTCAATGTTTACATACACAATGTATGTAAAAAAAAAAAAAAACACTATATTTTAGAATAGAGCAATTAGTAACTAACTCACATGGTAAAAAAAAAAAAAGGGGACTTGTTTTGGGTTTAGTGGAACCATTCCACAAAAATTACTGTGCTTGCACTTCCTTTAAAGTTGCTGACAGTATCAGTTGGTATCTTTAAATTGACTGCTTTCAGAAGACATGGCCAAAAAGCAGCCAGTAGAAAAGGGGAAAAAAAAGCATGACAAGTACAACATACAAAACTTAGTTTCCTGAAAAGATATGCAAGTAAAGCAAACATCACATGTCATACAGGAAGTGTCTGGTGCACAAAGCGCACAAAAACAAGACAGTATTTGTGTAGAAAGAGTGGCCTGGATTGAAGAAGCAATTGCGCCTGTGTAACCATAAGTTACACAGCGCAATTCTACCTGAATCCAGCCCCGTCTTTAGTAAACCACATTTTACTTAAAGTAAATGTAAACCCATAACTGGATGTTATTTCGTTTGCTCTGTACACCGTGTACCATTATAAATTGCAATGTTTGTATTTACTTGACTTCGCATTTTTTTTCCTCTCCCAGCTCAGTGCTGCTAATCTCCCCCAGCCTCTCTCAGCCACCTTTTGTCTACATGATTTCATTAGTGTTGGCTGCACATCATTGCTCTGGAATGTTTTGCTCATAGTGGCAACAGTGGACTACTCTCCTAAATGGGTGTATGCTTGGATGTTTGTAGTCTCCACAATGACAAGGTGACAACACAGCAGCACAGTTGCCACCCCATAACAAAAAGTGCCTTAACAAGGACCCATATGACAGGATTACAAGGAATTATTTCAATAAAAAGAGAAATTAGACATGATATCAACTTTTGCAGTCCCACATACAGTGCAGTTCAGACTGAGAGCTAATCAGTTGTGCTATAGTGCTTACGTACTAAAAACTGACACGGATAGGTATATCAGAATGACCGAAATAGGCTCTTCAGTCTGCTTCTCCTTCTCCAATGTTCAAGTACAGGATGGGGTAGGTACAGGAATTGCTTGAATAACCCAACTGCAGAAGAGGTGTCTTTACACAGCTGGTTATGCAGACTGTCAGGGTCAAGTACATCTCATCAATAAATGTAGATTAAAGTGATATTAACTGCTCAAGGACACCGCCGCCCCCACCCCACATACAGATACTGCAGCAGGCTGGAGGCCCGACTCTGCTGTGATTGGACACAGCAATGTCCGCCGGGACCCACCGATCATTCTGAGGAGAGGCAGAATGGTGGTATGCCCATGTAAATAAGGCAGATCGCCATTCTGCCAGAGGGGAAAAATGGAGATCCTGCGTTTCTGCACAGAAACACAGATCTGTTTATCTTTAGTCAAACCACATCACACACAATTAGCAAGCAACATCTAGGGACACACTTAACTACTTTCGATCGCCCCAGTTAGCACTGATCACTGTAATAATGTCACTGTTCCCCAAAAAGTAGTGTCAGGTGCCCAATGTCGCATTCCTGCAAAAAATTGCTGACCGCTGCCATTATTAGTAAAAAAAAATCCATAAAAATATCCCAGTTTGTAGACGCTATAAAACTTTTGCATAAAAATAATCAATATACGCCTTTTGGGATTTTTTTTACCAAAAATATGTAGAACACATATTGACTTAAACTAATGAAGAGATTAGATTTTACATTTTTTATAGCAGAATCTAAACCCTTACCTTCTCTTTGGGCCCCCCGCAGGCACTGTCCACTCCTCCTCTTCTCCGAGTGCCCCCATAGCAAGACGGCTGCTCTGGAGGTACCCATGTGAGTGCTTTCCCAAGCTGGACTGTGTGTGTGTGTCCATAGACACACACACACACACACAAAATGTAGCCTGGCCACACCCCCCTGGATTAACCACTTGCCGACAGCTGATCAGAGTGGCCCTTTACCACGTGATCAGCTGTGTCCAATCACAGCTGATAAAGATGTAGACACACTTGCCAGTTATTGGCATTTCCTTCTTCACAAGGAGAGGAGAGTCAGTAACCAGCAAGCCTGAAAGGGAACATCTACACTGATAATCAGGGCACTGTTCATCAGTGTATTGATGATCAGTGCCGCCTCATCAGCACACATCAGTGAAGGAGAAAAATTACCCATTTTCAAAACTTTAAAACAGAAACTAAGAAAAACTTTTCTCCCTAAAAATTTTTGGCCTTTTTCGTTTAGGAAAAAATAAACAGTGGTAATTACATACCACCAAAAGAAGGCTCTATTTACGTTTAAAAAAAATAAAAAATAAATAAAAAGCGCAGGCAAGGTTCAACCTTGCTCATTTATTAAGCAACTCATCACAAGTATCACTCACTCTTAACTATTTTTTTCCAGGAACACCTTTAGAAGTAAAAAAAAAAAAAAAAAAAAACTACCAGTTGAATGGAATGCTGAATAATGATGAAGTGCAGCTTCTTCTAGAAAAGGGAGTGAAAACATTATCATTTAGAAGTCTCAGCATAGCTCCGGTTCATTCAAGGGATCAGCAGGAGACAGAAGATGTATAACTAGCAAAACATACACAGCTTTTCACACAAACTGTTTCTTTGCAGCTTTCTTACAAAAGAATGTGCATGAACCACAGACCAAAATGGGTAGAAGGCTTTTTATTGTGAATTAAAAAACAAAACAAAACAAAAAAAAAACCTTATATAGACGGTAATGCTGCTTTGGAAGGTACACTCTCTTCCCCGTTCATGCTTAACCTTACAAATACTTGACCAGAGCTCAGAGAGCATGGATGAAAGGCCAAAAGCATAACACCAGTCTAGAGCAGGGACAGATGACTGTGAAAAATACCTACATTGGGGCACAGTACCAGCTGTAGTGGCCCTGAGCTCTGCTCCTGAAAGGACGGAGTGTTTAAGGTACATTCACATCTCCACACTCAGCTGCTCCTCTGAGGTATATGATGGCTTTCTGCTGTCAACAGGTAAGCCACTGTGACAACAGAATATGAAATGTAACACTAGGAGGATCTGTGAAGCAGCAATGACAAGGCCTGCCCTTGGCAGGTATCATGGAATGGGTGTAGGAGCAGCAACCCCCACCCTGTACCTTAAACAGCTCCAATCAAATCTGACAGGACAGATAATACTTGTATCATTAACCAGCACAGAGTGGGGGTGTGAGGGTAAGAGGACAAGGGTTCAGGGAGGAAACACTGGAGGTGAGGCCTAGTAGCGGTTTCCTGCAGTGGAATCGTCTGCGTTACACTCGTGGGATCACCTTCTCCAAGAAGTCTTTCACTGCCATCATTTCCTAAAACCACATTTAAAAATAGAAATTAGGAATAATGGTACAACCTTTTCAATTTTAGACATGCTTGTAAAATAATAAGTATTAATAATTAAGTTATTGGCATATAAAACACTCACTTTTTTACCCTGAAAATAGAGGGTAAACATTTGTTTGTTACAAATTTAGGCTGAACGTCTTGCTTTGAAATGCTACATAATGGTTGTGCTTTAACCACCTGAGGCCCGCGCTATAGCCGAATGACGGCTACAGCGCGGACCTGAAAATCCAACTGGACGTCAATTGACGTCCGCCCCTTTCCTCGTTTCCCGAGCGCGCAGCGGGGAAACTCTGTGCTGGCCGTGTCCCTTGGACACAGCCAATCCCAGATCGCCGTGAACGGCCAATCGGAGTGGCCAATTGGTAGACGATCTGTGCGACCAATGAGAAATAATCTCATATGTAAACATATGAGATCATTTCTCATTGCCGGCTCTCACAGAGACAGCGTGCTGTCAGGGAGAGAGGAGACCGATCTGTGTCTCTTGTACATAGGGACACAGATCGGTCACCTCCCCCAGTCACCCCCCTTCCCCCACAGTTAGAACACTATGCAGGGTACACATTTAACTCCTTCCTCACCCCCTAGTGTTAACCCCTTCAATGCCAGTCGCATTTATACAGTAATTAGTGCATATTTATAGCACTGATCGCAGTATAAATGTGAATGGTGACAAAAAAGTGTCAAGTGTCCGATGTGTCTGCCATAATGTCGCAGTCCCAATAAAAAAAAAAAAAAAAAAAAAAATCGCAGATCGCCGCCATTACTAGTAAAAAAAATTATGTCCCCTATTTTGTAGGCGCTATAACTTGTGCGCAAACCAGTCTCTTATTGCGATTTTTTTTTTTACCAAAAATATGTAGAATACGTATCGGCCTAGACTGAAAAAAATGTTTTTTTATATTTTAAAAAATTGGGATATTTATTATAGCAACAAGTAAAAAATATTGAATTTTTTTTCAAAATTGTCGTTCTTTTTTGTTTATAGCGCAAAAAATAAAAACCGCAGAGGTGATCAAATACCACCAAAAGAAAGCTCTATTTGTGGGGAAAAAAGGACGCCAATTTTGTTTGGGAGCCACGTCGCACGACCGCGCAATTGTCAGTTAAAGCGACGCAGTGCCGGAAGCTGAAATTTCACCTGGGCAGGAGGAGGGTATATGTGCCCAGTAAGCAAGTGGTTAATACTCCTTCCTTACAAGTCTACGAGTTGTCGTATTCTGAAAACGATCCTTGTAAGCAGAGATATACCGGTAATCTCTGCAGTTGTTAAGCATGGAAGCTCAATGAAGTTAAATCAAGCACAGAGCCCTCTCCACCACAATTTATAGATTGGTTTATCAACTGCAGAGCAAATATACAAAAATTATCATTAATGTGCAACTGAAGGCTCCACGTGTGATAGTCTAAACGTCTAAAAGTCCAAATCCAGTTTCTACGTGATGCAAGTAATAAAAAAAAAAAAAAAAAAAAACACACATACCACACACCCTTCCCTTTTCCTTTGATGACTGAGCCAAATCCTCCTTTAAAAGGATGTAGATCTAGTTCCAGTTATGCTTGCTCAAGCGTTTTCCCCCTGGTTTCATGTGTATTTACATCTTTCCCATTATATTTAAAGTTAGTTATTGAGGTCAATTTTGGTCTGGCCTATTTTCTCCTTTTTACTCTATTACATCGCTATGTAGGACAGTCTCTCGTGGGAATTTGTATTAGTTAATGTCCTAATGCTAAAGATAAGCTTATACAAAATGTTTTCATAGAAACCCTGCCACTAAGCTATACAGATTAAGCTTTTAAGAGGAGGGGCAAATTATCCATATGAAAAACTAACAAGAAAATCGAAATCTGCATCACAGGAAAAAATTATTACTGCGGATTGACATGATGCCGATATACAAGCATGTTAGCTCTGACCAGATCACATTAAAAATACAGAAAATAAAAAATAACCAGGTAAACAAAGCATTCATAATATGATCACAGCTTATGTTACTCAAAAGATACTGCAAAAAGGTTCTTACCTCTTGATTAGTGTTGTGCATGACTCCATGATATGTTTTAAACTGGACTTTTGAAGGGGCCACTACAGACTTCAGTTTCTCTGAGGTGAGTGCTCCAAAGCGGACGGGAATCATAGGATCTGAGTCTCCATGACATTGCAGGATGGATATTTCCTTATTTACACTGCATGCTGCCTACAATTATATTAAAAGGACATAAAGAACAGGATAATCTGTAGTTCTACTGCCACATCATTCTTAGCCCAGATTATATGTCAGACTTAATTTATATTGTGATGGAGTCAAAGATCAGGCAGTACTTACAAGATAGATCTCTAACAAGGTTAGCAGTACAAGATTATTGCCAAGATAATGCCTCACCAATGGATGCCATGCTCACATGGTAAAAAGTAATACTCCCTTTTACGTTGAGAATATTGGATTCTGTTGGATAGTTTGCAGATCCTGCATACATATTCCTTAAAACAAAACAAACCTATGCTTTTCCCATTTAAGGCAAAACACAGGTTAACTTTAACTTCCCCATCCCTAGCAGCAAATGCTAATGTTTCTTTAGTACCAGTCACAAAGTTCAGTGCCAAACGTAGAAACAAACACCAAGTACATCAAGGTATGGAGGAGTGTGTGTTTTACTTCATGTGACAGCATTTCCATCAGTGGTGCCATGTGAATCACCAATGGTCCATAGCTATTACTCATATCCGCTTTCTTTCCATTCCCAGCAGTCGATCGGATCGACATGGGAGCAAAAAGAAAACAAGTATAATTATCTGTTGTGGTCTTTTACACTGCATAGGCAAATCACAGATTCAATTCAAAGCTGGTCATATACTAAAAATAAGTCTGGGATCTAATCCAACAAACTGATCACTGAAAGACCTGCCCCCTAACACAAAGATATCCATCTTCAGAGGCAGCACAGCAATCTGATACATAGTACACACGTACGGGATTACCGGCGGTAAAAAGTACGCCGGGAATCCCAAGTAGAAAACCCGAGAACCTGCTCGTAAATTTTTCTCCAACAGAAAAACTGCGATGGAGCTTTGGTCGGGAATCGCGGCTGTGTGTATGCTCCATCGCAGTTTTTCACATAGAAAAACTGCTGGGAAAAAGACCGCTGTGAAACAAAATAAAATAAATGTACGTGAACTTCAAAATAATTCATCCTAGCAGGGCTCTAAAACCTGAGACAAAGCAGAAGCATTCACTGGTTTTATATCAGATGGTTGTCCGGTTCCTTGGTGTCCTGTGGACAAGTGAGGACTATGTGCTCCAGCATCTCTTTGCCTGCCCCACCCCCCATATTCTCTTAGGAGACATTTTTATGTAGAATAAACTCACGTTTATACACTGAAAAAACTGAGAAACACATTTTGCATTACCTGAGGGAATGTCTTGTGAAGAGGCAGCCAACAGCTAAGTCCAACTACTCCAGCAAGTTTATGTTGACAGGTCAAAGCAGTATACAAAGACAGGGCACCACCCTGAACAAAGACAAATGGGGAGGAAGGCACTCTGATAAGCAACACATGGAAATATATAATATGCCATACATTTTACAGTAGTTGTGTTTCTGCACCTTTATCAACCCAGGAAGGAAAGGGTTATGCAGCATAGAATTGTATTTAACCAATTGAACTTCACTCTCTCAATTAACATTACTGTTTTTTCATCCTTATGCTGCTAGCCTTAGTAAATAGATAAGTAAACATGATATATTTTCCTGTTTTAAACCTTAATTGATAGAGTGTCCACTCCCAGCATGACCAAATTTAGGTACTTAATATACTGAATTATACATGCAAATGAACAAGAACATACATGATTTCACTAAACAAAAAAAAAAAAAAAACTGGTCTAAACAAGTGTTTCTCAACGCCAGTCCTCAAGGCACACCAACAGACCATGTTTTCAGGCTTTGCATTATTTTGCACAGGTTATTTGATCTGTTTCACTGCCTTAGTAATTACCACACCCGTTTCATCTGAGGGAAATCCTGAAAACATGACCTGTTGGGGAGCCTTGAGGACTGAAGTTGAGAAACACTGGTCTAAACAAAAGGCAAAAAGAACCATCTTTAACCACTTAAGGACCCCCTACCGTCGATATACGTCGGCAGAATGGCACGGCTGGGCATAATCACGTACCTGTATGTGTCTCTTTAAAGGCCCAGCCGTGGGGTCGCAAAAGCGCCGCCGACGGTGTGCTCATGACCCGGTCCGAAGCTCCGTGAACGTGGGACCAGCGGACCCGATGGCCGCCGGTGTCCCGCGATCGGTCACTGGAGCTGAAGAACGGGGAGAGGTGTGTGTAAACACACCTTCATTGTTGTAGTGTCAGTGATCGTCTGTTCCCTGATATAGGGAAAGACGATCACTGACATCACACGTCCAGCCCCGCCCCCCTACAGTTAGAAACACATATGAGGTCACACCTAACCACTAGGGGGCACTGTAGGGTCAACTCCTAAACTGCAATGGTCATTTTCACAGTAATCGGTGCTTTTTTTATAGCACTTTTTGCTGTGAAAAAAGACAATGGTCCCAAAAATTTGTCAAAATTGTCCGATGTGTCTGCCATAATGTCGCAGGCACAAAAAAATAAAAAATAAAAAAACGCTGAACGTCGCCATTAGTAGTAAAAAAAATTAAATATTAATAAAAATGCAATAAAACTATCCCCTATTTTGTAAACGCTATACATTTTGCGCAAACCAAACGATAAACGCTTTTTACGATTTACCAAAATAGGTAGAAGAATACGTATCGGCCTAAATTGAGGGGAAAAAAAAAAAGTTTTTTTTATATATTTTTGGGGGATATTTATTATAGCAAAAAGTCAAAAATATTCAATTTTTTTCAAAATTGTCGCTCTATTTTTGTTTATAGCGCAAAAAATAAAAACCGCAGAGGTGATCAAATACCACCAAAAGAAAGCTCTATTTGTGGGAGAAAAAAGGACGCCAATTTTGTTTGGGAGCCACGTTGCACGACCGCGCAATTGTCAGTTAAAGCGACGCAATGCCGAATCGCAAAAAGGGGCAAGGTCCTTAACCTGCATAATGGTCTGGGTCTTAAGTGGTTAAGCAGGTGGAAAAAATAAAGAAACAAAAAACATTAGGCAAAAGAAGCAGCCCGTTTGCTGGCAAAAGTTAAAGGGGTTGTAAAGGTTCCTTTTTTTTTTTTTTTAATTAATAAACATATCATACTTGCCTCCACTGTGCAGCTCGTTTTTCACAGAGTGGCCCCAATCCTTGTCTTCTGGGGTCCCTCGGCGGCTGTCTCGGCTCCTCCCCACAAGAGCCAACCCCCTTCTGGGAAGCGCTCTCCCATGATACAGTCCGCGGCCTTAGCTGCTGACTGTATCACTTGGTCCTGCCCCCAGTGCGCCGTGTCATTGATTAGATTGACAGCTGTGCTGCCATCAATCATCCAATGAATGAGCCGAGGGGGAGGGGGGCTGCTAATCGTTGGATGGTAAAAGAAAAATATATATTGCATGGATAGTGCGGTGAACGCAATACTAGAAATGTAACCAAAAATTAGTTATCAGCATAAACATCAATGCCCATAATACTCCTATAAAGAAAAGTTGCCACTAATGATGCTCTAACAAAACAAACAAACAAACAGAGTCCCAAATGTGAAATGTGCAAACAGCACTTAAAAAGTCCAACACTGGAACAGCAGACAATATTGCAATTGCACAATGAATTCCAATGAGGTGAGGGGGAGGGGTTCAATACTGGTAGTGCTTGTTACATATAAAAGGTGCAGCTGTCTCTTCCACCCAACAAGGATGTGCCACCATCACCAATGGTTAAACTGAACACTCACCAGAGCCCGGATAGTAAAAAGCCCCAAAATGGTTTCTTTCTCTGTCCGTCACTGGGTATTTCCTCCTTCTCCCTCTATCAAGATGTCCTTATTGCCTCAAAAACAAGGGGCTCATCATAGTGTAGTATATAAAAATACTTATTTATTAAAATAATAAAAACAGTGCACTTACAAGAAAAAGTGCCTCTGACCGGCACGGAGTATCTCTGGCAGTGTCAAACGTTATAGCCGCTGACCAGCGTTTTGTGTTGTATCTCGGGAGGTGTGCGTGCCTCGCTCCTGTTCTCATGTGTTGCTACAAATGGTCCTAGCGCGCTGGTGCACTTCCCCTTCCGTGTGCGTCCAGACAGCTTCTACGCGTTTCGCAATACTTGCATCATCAGGAGAGAGCTTTCCTGATGACGCCAGAGATACTGAGTGCCGGTCAGAGGTACTTTTTCTTGTAAGTGCACTGTTTTTATTATTTTAATAAATAAGTATTTTTATATACTACACTAGGATGAGCCCCTTGTTTTTGAGGCAATAAAGGACATCTTGATAGAGGAAGAAGACAGAGAGCAAACCTGTCAGCATAGACCTTTTAAGAAGTATGTACTCCTAAACAAACACTTGCTACCTTGGGTACTCTCCATGCTGGCTCCTCTGGGCAGTAGGATGGCAAGCAAGCAGCAGAGCAGGTGGGAGGCAAGACAGCCATTTTACCCTCCTCCCCCCCCCACCTGTTTAACTAAAGTGAGGGCAAATTTAGCTGTGAGGAACCACCAAGATGGCTGCTCCTGCACTTCTGGCTACCAGTTGACATGCCGACGTCATCGCGTTGAAGTCTAAGCGGACGGGAATACGACAAGCCGGCTACTTAATCTTATATGCTGTTATTACCTACGACTTTTTGTATTTTAACTTTATTAAACCATTCATGTTATTTGGATTTACGCTATGGTGAGCCTTCATCATTTCCGGTAACCACGTAACTTCCTGCACAACATCTGGTTCAATTCAAGCACCGAGTCCTATCATAGTCTTGTGAAGCTGCCATTAGGGAGTCCCTCAAAGGCCCTGGCTGGGGTTTACAGCCACAAGATAACTTTGCTTAGCTGTCTGGTAAGCGTGCATTCTCTATGGTGTGAGCACTCAATTGGTGGTGGAATTTAACGATGATGTCTGCTGTTTGACCTTCATTCAAACTGTCATTTGATTTTTTTGCTTTTATTTGATTTTTGCCCTTAATGGATTCCACACAATCCTCATCAGACTATTAATTTTCACTTATGTATTTTGATACACCCACTGGGTGTTGATTTATTGTATACCCATCACGCATAATTGGTGGTTGATTTGTTTACGTTTTAGTTTTATTTACAGGTTGGGTTAGCGCAACTACATTCTCTGTACTTCTGGCTACCAGCCCCATTACAGAGACAGCACCTCTACTCTACAGAGCAGGAGTAAACAGAGAAAGAAAGTCTGGCAGTAGGATAAGGCAGGACAAAGCCAATTCAAGGACCAAATGGTGAATACACTGCCCCAAAAAGATCCGCAGAAAAAACGGGCTCCCCCACTCCTCAGGGCATTTAGCAGCCCAAGTGGCGAGACCCCCATCTTGGCTCTCTTTTATAGAGTTATAATGGTCCTGTGGGGTTGGCCGGTAGTGGAGCAACCAACCATGCATATGCTGCCATGAAGGCACCAGGAAACGTTAATTGTCAATGTTTACATACACAATGTATGTAAAAAAAAAAAAAACACTATATTTTAGAATAGAGCAATTAGTAACTAACTCACATGGTAAAAAAAAAAAAAGGGGACTTGTTTTGGGTTTAGTGGAACCATTCCACAAAAATTACTGTGCTTGCACTTCCTTTAAAGTTGCTGACAGTATCAGTTGGTATCTTTAAATTGACTGCTTTCAGAAGACATGGCCAAAAAGCAGCCAGTAGAAAAGGGGAAAAAAAAGCATGACAAGTACAACATACAAAACTTAGTTTCCTGAAAAGATATGCAAGTAAAGCAAACATCACATGTCATACAGGAAGTGTCTGGTGCACAAAGCGCACAAAAACAAGACAGTATTTGTGTAGAAAGAGTGGCCTGGATTGAAGAAGCAATTGCGCCTGTGTAACCATAAGTTACACAGCGCAATTCTACCTGAATCCAGCCCCGTCTTTAGTAAACCACATTTTACTTAAAGTAAATGTAAACCCATAACTGGATGTTATTTCGTTTGCTCTGTACACCGTGTACCATTATAAATTGCAATGTTTGTATTTACTTGACTTCGCATTTTTTTTCCTCTCCCAGCTCAGTGCTGCTAATCTCCCCCAGCCTCTCTCAGCCACCTTTTGTCTACATGATTTCATTAGTGTTGGCTGCACATCATTGCTCTGGAATGTTTTGCTCATAGTGGCAACAGTGGACTACTCTCCTAAATGGGTGTATGCTTGGATGTTTGTAGTCTCCACAATGACAAGGTGACAACACAGCAGCACAGTTGCCACCCCATAACAAAAAGTGCCTTAACAAGGACCCATATGACAGGATTACAAGGAATTATTTCAATAAAAAGAGAAATTAGACATGATATCAACTTTTGCAGTCCCACATACAGTGCAGTTCAGACTGAGAGCTAATCAGTTGTGCTATAGTGCTTACGTACTAAAAACTGACACGGATAGGTATATCAGAATGACCGAAATAGGCTCTTCAGTCTGCTTCTCCTTCTCCAATGTTCAAGTACAGGATGGGGTAGGTACAGGAATTGCTTGAATAACCCAACTGCAGAAGAGGTGTCTTTACACAGCTGGTTATGCAGACTGTCAGGGTCAAGTACATCTCATCAATAAATGTAGATTAAAGTGATATTAACTGCTCAAGGACACCGCCGCCCCCACCCCACATACAGATACTGCAGCAGGCTGGAGGCCCGACTCTGCTGTGATTGGACACAGCAATGTCCGCCGGGACCCACCGATCATTCTGAGGAGAGGCAGAATGGTGGTATGCCCATGTAAATAAGGCAGATCGCCATTCTGCCAGAGGGGAAAAATGGAGATCCTGCGTTTCTGCACAGAAACACAGATCTGTTTATCTTTAGTCAAACCACATCACACACAATTAGCAAGCAACATCTAGGGACACACTTAACTACTTTCGATCGCCCCAGTTAGCACTGATCACTGTAATAATGTCACTGTTCCCCAAAAAGTAGTGTCAGGTGCCCAATGTCGCATTCCTGCAAAAAATTGCTGACCGCTGCCATTATTAGTAAAAAAAAATCCATAAAAATATCCCAGTTTGTAGACGCTATAAAACTTTTGCATAAAAATAATCAATATACGCCTTTTGGGATTTTTTTTACCAAAAATATGTAGAACACATATTGACTTAAACTAATGAAGAGATTAGATTTTACATTTTTTATAGCAGAATCTAAACCCTTACCTTCTCTTTGGGCCCCCCGCAGGCACTGTCCACTCCTCCTCTTCTCCGAGTGCCCCCATAGCAAGACGGCTGCTCTGGAGGTACCCATGTGAGTGCTTTCCCAAGCTGGACTGTGTGTGTGTGTCCATAGACACACACACACACACACAAAATGTAGCCTGGCCACACCCCCCTGGATTAACCACTTGCCGACAGCTGATCAGAGTGGCCCTTTACCACGTGATCAGCTGTGTCCAATCACAGCTGATAAAGATGTAGACACACTTGCCAGTTATTGGCATTTCCTTCTTCACAAGGAGAGGAGAGTCAGTAACCAGCAAGCCTGAAAGGGAACATCTACACTGATAATCAGGGCACTGTTCATCAGTGTATTGATGATCAGTGCCGCCTCATCAGCACACATCAGTGAAGGAGAAAAATTACCCATTTTCAAAACTTTAAAACAGAAACTAAGAAAAACTTTTCTCCCTAAAAATTTTTGGCCTTTTTCGTTTAGGAAAAAATAAACAGTGGTAATTACATACCACCAAAAGAAGGCTCTATTTACGTTTAAAAAAAATAAAAAATAAATAAAAAGCGCAGGCAAGGTTCAACCTTGCTCATTTATTAAGCAACTCATCACAAGTATCACTCACTCTTAACTATTTTTTTCCAGGAACACCTTTAGAAGTAAAAAAAAAAAAAAAAAAAAACTACCAGTTGAATGGAATGCTGAATAATGATGAAGTGCAGCTTCTTCTAGAAAAGGGAGTGAAAACATTATCATTTAGAAGTCTCAGCATAGCTCCGGTTCATTCAAGGGATCAGCAGGAGACAGAAGATGTATAACTAGCAAAACATACACAGCTTTTCACACAAACTGTTTCTTTGCAGCTTTCTTACAAAAGAATGTGCATGAACCACAGACCAAAATGGGTAGAAGGCTTTTTATTGTGAATTAAAAAACAAAACAAAACAAAAAAAAAACCTTATATAGACGGTAATGCTGCTTTGGAAGGTACACTCTCTTCCCCGTTCATGCTTAACCTTACAAATACTTGACCAGAGCTCAGAGAGCATGGATGAAAGGCCAAAAGCATAACACCAGTCTAGAGCAGGGACAGATGACTGTGAAAAATACCTACATTGGGGCACAGTACCAGCTGTAGTGGCCCTGAGCTCTGCTCCTGAAAGGACGGAGTGTTTAAGGTACATTCACATCTCCACACTCAGCTGCTCCTCTGAGGTATATGATGGCTTTCTGCTGTCAACAGGTAAGCCACTGTGACAACAGAATATGAAATGTAACACTAGGAGGATCTGTGAAGCAGCAATGACAAGGCCTGCCCTTGGCAGGTATCATGGAATGGGTGTAGGAGCAGCAACCCCCACCCTGTACCTTAAACAGCTCCAATCAAATCTGACAGGACAGATAATACTTGTATCATTAACCAGCACAGAGTGGGGGTGTGAGGGTAAGAGGACAAGGGTTCAGGGAGGAAACACTGGAGGTGAGGCCTAGTAGCGGTTTCCTGCAGTGGAATCGTCTGCGTTACACTCGTGGGATCACCTTCTCCAAGAAGTCTTTCACTGCCATCATTTCCTAAAACCACATTTAAAAATAGAAATTAGGAATAATGGTACAACCTTTTCAATTTTAGACATGCTTGTAAAATAATAAGTATTAATAATTAAGTTATTGGCATATAAAACACTCACTTTTTTACCCTGAAAATAGAGGGTAAACATTTGTTTGTTACAAATTTAGGCTGAACGTCTTGCTTTGAAATGCTACATAATGGTTGTGCTTTAACCACCTGAGGCCCGCGCTATAGCCGAATGACGGCTACAGCGCGGACCTGAAAATCCAACTGGACGTCAATTGACGTCCGCCCCTTTCCTCGTTTCCCGAGCGCGCAGCGGGGAAACTCTGTGCTGGCCGTGTCCCTTGGACACAGCCAATCCCAGATCGCCGTGAACGGCCAATCGGAGTGGCCAATTGGTAGACGATCTGTGCGACCAATGAGAAATAATCTCATATGTAAACATATGAGATCATTTCTCATTGCCGGCTCTCACAGAGACAGCGTGCTGTCAGGGAGAGAGGAGACCGATCTGTGTCTCTTGTACATAGGGACACAGATCGGTCACCTCCCCCAGTCACCCCCCTTCCCCCACAGTTAGAACACTATGCAGGGTACACATTTAACTCCTTCCTCACCCCCTAGTGTTAACCCCTTCAATGCCAGTCGCATTTATACAGTAATTAGTGCATATTTATAGCACTGATCGCAGTATAAATGTGAATGGTGACAAAAAAGTGTCAAGTGTCCGATGTGTCTGCCATAATGTCGCAGTCCCAATAAAAAAAAAAAAAAAAAAAAAAAATCGCAGATCGCCGCCATTACTAGTAAAAAAAATTATGTCCCCTATTTTGTAGGCGCTATAACTTGTGCGCAAACCAGTCTCTTATTGCGATTTTTTTTTTTACCAAAAATATGTAGAATACGTATCGGCCTAGACTGAAAAAAATGTTTTTTTATATTTTAAAAAATTGGGATATTTATTATAGCAACAAGTAAAAAATATTGAATTTTTTTTCAAAATTGTCGTTCTTTTTTGTTTATAGCGCAAAAAATAAAAACCGCAGAGGTGATCAAATACCACCAAAAGAAAGCTCTATTTGTGGGGAAAAAAGGACGCCAATTTTGTTTGGGAGCCACGTCGCACGACCGCGCAATTGTCAGTTAAAGCGACGCAGTGCCGGAAGCTGAAATTTCACCTGGGCAGGAGGAGGGTATATGTGCCCAGTAAGCAAGTGGTTAATACTCCTTCCTTACAAGTCTACGAGTTGTCGTATTCTGAAAACGATCCTTGTAAGCAGAGATATACCGGTAATCTCTGCAGTTGTTAAGCATGGAAGCTCAATGAAGTTAAATCAAGCACAGAGCCCTCTCCACCACAATTTATAGATTGGTTTATCAACTGCAGAGCAAATATACAAAAATTATCATTAATGTGCAACTGAAGGCTCCACGTGTGATAGTCTAAACGTCTAAAAGTCCAAATCCAGTTTCTACGTGATGCAAGTAATAAAAAAAAAAAAAAAAAAAACACACATACCACACACCCTTCCCTTTTCCTTTGATGACTGAGCCAAATCCTCCTTTAAAAGGATGTAGATCTAGTTCCAGTTATGCTTGCTCAAGCGTTTTCCCCCTGGTTTCATGTGTATTTACATCTTTCCCATTATATTTAAAGTTAGTTATTGAGGTCAATTTTGGTCTGGCCTATTTTCTCCTTTTTACTCTATTACATCGCTATGTAGGACAGTCTCTCGTGGGAATTTGTATTAGTTAATGTCCTAATGCTAAAGATAAGCTTATACAAAATGTTTTCATAGAAACCCTGCCACTAAGCTATACAGATTAAGCTTTTAAGAGGAGGGGCAAATTATCCATATGAAAAACTAACAAGAAAATCGAAATCTGCATCACAGGAAAAAATTATTACTGCGGATTGACATGATGCCGATATACAAGCATGTTAGCTCTGACCAGATCACATTAAAAATACAGAAAATAAAAAATAACCAGGTAAACAAAGCATTCATAATATGATCACAGCTTATGTTACTCAAAAGATACTGCAAAAAGGTTCTTACCTCTTGATTAGTGTTGTGCATGACTCCATGATATGTTTTAAACTGGACTTTTGAAGGGGCCACTACAGACTTCAGTTTCTCTGAGGTGAGTGCTCCAAAGCGGACGGGAATCATAGGATCTGAGTCTCCATGACATTGCAGGATGGATATTTCCTTATTTACACTGCATGCTGCCTACAATTATATTAAAAGGACATAAAGAACAGGATAATCTGTAGTTCTACTGCCACATCATTCTTAGCCCAGATTATATGTCAGACTTAATTTATATTGTGATGGAGTCAAAGATCAGGCAGTACTTACAAGATAGATCTCTAACAAGGTTAGCAGTACAAGATTATTGCCAAGATAATGCCTCACCAATGGATGCCATGCTCACATGGTAAAAAGTAATACTCCCTTTTACGTTGAGAATATTGGATTCTGTTGGATAGTTTGCAGATCCTGCATACATATTCCTTAAAACAAAACAAACCTATGCTTTTCCCATTTAAGGCAAAACACAGGTTAACTTTAACTTCCCCATCCCTAGCAGCAAATGCTAATGTTTCTTTAGTACCAGTCACAAAGTTCAGTGCCAAACGTAGAAACAAACACCAAGTACATCAAGGTATGGAGGAGTGTGTGTTTTACTTCATGTGACAGCATTTCCATCAGTGGTGCCATGTGAATCACCAATGGTCCATAGCTATTACTCATATCCGCTTTCTTTCCATTCCCAGCAGTCGATCGGATCGACATGGGAGCAAAAAGAAAACAAGTATAATTATCTGTTGTGGTCTTTTACACTGCATAGGCAAATCACAGATTCAATTCAAAGCTGGTCATATACTAAAAATAAGTCTGGGATCTAATCCAACAAACTGATCACTGAAAGACCTGCCCCCTAACACAAAGATATCCATCTTCAGAGGCAGCACAGCAATCTGATACATAGTACACACGTACGGGATTACCGGCGGTAAAAAGTACGCCGGGAATCCCAAGTAGAAAACCCGAGAACCTGCTCGTAAATTTTTCTCCAACAGAAAAACTGCGATGGAGCTTTGGTCGGGAATCGCGGCTGTGTGTATGCTCCATCGCAGTTTTTCACATAGAAAAACTGCTGGGAAAAAGACCGCTGTGAAACAAAATAAAATAAATGTACGTGAACTTCAAAATAATTCATCCTAGCAGGGCTCTAAAACCTGAGACAAAGCAGAAGCATTCACTGGTTTTATATCAGATGGTTGTCCGGTTCCTTGGTGTCCTGTGGACAAGTGAGGACTATGTGCTCCAGCATCTCTTTGCCTGCCCCACCCCCCATATTCTCTTAGGAGACATTTTTATGTAGAATAAACTCACGTTTATACACTGAAAAAACTGAGAAACACATTTTGCATTACCTGAGGGAATGTCTTGTGAAGAGGCAGCCAACAGCTAAGTCCAACTACTCCAGCAAGTTTATGTTGACAGGTCAAAGCAGTATACAAAGACAGGGCACCACCCTGAACAAAGACAAATGGGGAGGAAGGCACTCTGATAAGCAACACATGGAAATATATAATATGCCATACATTTTACAGTAGTTGTGTTTCTGCACCTTTATCAACCCAGGAAGGAAAGGGTTATGCAGCATAGAATTGTATTTAACCAATTGAACTTCACTCTCTCAATTAACATTACTGTTTTTTCATCCTTATGCTGCTAGCCTTAGTAAATAGATAAGTAAACATGATATATTTTCCTGTTTTAAACCTTAATTGATAGAGTGTCCACTCCCAGCATGACCAAATTTAGGTACTTAATATACTGAATTATACATGCAAATGAACAAGAACATACATGATTTCACTAAACAAAAAAAAAAAAAAAACTGGTCTAAACAAGTGTTTCTCAACGCCAGTCCTCAAGGCACACCAACAGACCATGTTTTCAGGCTTTGCATTATTTTGCACAGGTTATTTGATCTGTTTCACTGCCTTAGTAATTACCACACCCGTTTCATCTGAGGGAAATCCTGAAAACATGACCTGTTGGGGAGCCTTGAGGACTGAAGTTGAGAAACACTGGTCTAAACAAAAGGCAAAAAGAACCATCTTTAACCACTTAAGGACCCCCTACCGTCGATATACGTCGGCAGAATGGCACGGCTGGGCATAATCACGTACCTGTATGTGTCTCTTTAAAGGCCCAGCCGTGGGGTCGCAAAAGCGCCGCCGACGGTGTGCTCATGACCCGGTCCGAAGCTCCGTGAACGTGGGACCAGCGGACCCGATGGCCGCCGGTGTCCCGCGATCGGTCACTGGAGCTGAAGAACGGGGAGAGGTGTGTGTAAACACACCTTCATTGTTGTAGTGTCAGTGATCGTCTGTTCCCTGATATAGGGAAAGACGATCACTGACATCACACGTCCAGCCCCGCCCCCCTACAGTTAGAAACACATATGAGGTCACACCTAACCACTAGGGGGCACTGTAGGGTCAACTCCTAAACTGCAATGGTCATTTTCACAGTAATCGGTGCTTTTTTTATAGCACTTTTTGCTGTGAAAAAAGACAATGGTCCCAAAAATTTGTCAAAATTGTCCGATGTGTCTGCCATAATGTCGCAGGCACAAAAAAATAAAAAATAAAAAAACGCTGAACGTCGCCATTAGTAGTAAAAAAAATTAAATATTAATAAAAATGCAATAAAACTATCCCCTATTTTGTAAACGCTATACATTTTGCGCAAACCAAACGATAAACGCTTTTTACGATTTACCAAAATAGGTAGAAGAATACGTATCGGCCTAAATTGAGGGGAAAAAAAAAAGTTTTTTTTATATATTTTTGGGGGATATTTATTATAGCAAAAAGTCAAAAATATTCAATTTTTTTCAAAATTGTCGCTCTATTTTTGTTTATAGCGCAAAAAATAAAAACCGCAGAGGTGATCAAATACCACCAAAAGAAAGCTCTATTTGTGGGAGAAAAAAGGACGCCAATTTTGTTTGGGAGCCACGTTGCACGACCGCGCAATTGTCAGTTAAAGCGACGCAATGCCGAATCGCAAAAAGGGGCAAGGTCCTTAACCTGCATAATGGTCTGGGTCTTAAGTGGTTAAGCAGGTGGAAAAAATAAAGAAACAAAAAACATTAGGCAAAAGAAGCAGCCCGTTTGCTGGCAAAAGTTAAAGGGGTTGTAAAGGTTCCTTTTTTTTTTTTTTTAATTAATAAACATATCATACTTGCCTCCACTGTGCAGCTCGTTTTTCACAGAGTGGCCCCAATCCTTGTCTTCTGGGGTCCCTCGGCGGCTGTCTCGGCTCCTCCCCACAAGAGCCAACCCCCTTCTGGGAAGCGCTCTCCCATGATACAGTCCGCGGCCTTAGCTGCTGACTGTATCACTTGGTCCTGCCCCCAGTGCGCCGTGTCATTGATTAGATTGACAGCTGTGCTGCCATCAATCATCCAATGAATGAGCCGAGGGGGAGGGGGGCTGCTAATCGTTGGATGTTTTTTCACCTTAATGCATAGAATGCATTAAAGTGGTTGTAAACCCCACTTTTTGACTTTTACCTACAGGTAAGCCTATAATAAGGCTTACCTGTAGGTATAAAGAATATCTCCTAAACCTGTATGGTTTAGGAGATATTCCCCTCGCAATGCGCCGCTGATTGCAGCGGCGCATGCGCAGCGGGGATCCTCAGCTAAAGGACCGGCAGCCGCCGGACCTTGCCAAATTGACGTTATAGCCGCTCCAGCCAATCACATCGTTGAAGTGGCGATACCCGGAAGACACGCCGGAGCAACATGACATCTCGCTCGGCGTGGACCAGGTAAGTTCTCTTCGCCTCGTTTTAAGGTAAGTATTTCATAATGAGCTAGTATGCGGTGCATACTAGCTCATTATGGCTTTTCCTTTACAGGTGTAAAAAAATAAATAAAAAAAATGTACAGGGTATACAACCGCATTAAGGTGAAAAAAACCTTTACAACCCCTTTGAAGGAGAAGAAAGAAAGAAAAAGAAGAAGAACCAGATTTGTTTCCAACATCAAGACAGGGTCAAGTACTTACAGTAGTTGTATAAAAATATATAATAATAAAATTAATAATAAATAAATATTGCAGCATACTGATTCTTAGATGTGATGGCTACGTGAATTTCATTTTTAGGCTCTCTTTCTTCTAATTTTCATATGGTAATCTATCAAGTCTATTATTGACAGAACAAACGCTCCAGCAGAATGTATCATTTTACATGGATGAGACAAACCACTTAAAACTGACAGGGGTGATTAAATTTATCAGCTTTTATTTATTCATGCAAAACCTTTATCTCAAAAGGAAAAAAGGGTTTGCTGTAACGGATTATACAGTGTGAGCTCTTCAATGCAGTGGTCTGCTGCACCTCCTCTGCTTCTTCCTCCAGAATTGCTCCTTACCAATATAGGTGGCGTGCCACTGGCTAGATCAATAGGTGAAAACAGAGGGGAAAAGCCAAAGAAAAAAAAACTGCTGTAGCCATCACATCCAATGATTGGTAAGCTGTAATACAATACATTTTTGGTTTTGTGTTTAATATTAATAAAGGATATACACAATTGCATTCATTTTTTGTATGTGCCTGTAATTCAGCTTCAATCTTACTTTCACAAAGTAAAGAATACAGTTCTTGATATAACAAGAGGAAATATAAAGCATTATCCCCACTCGATCACTCAGAGACAAGTACCTGAGAGAATCCTCCGAGAACAATTCTATTAGCAGGAATTCCATTCTTCACTTCATGCTCAATTATACTCTTGACTGAAACAGAAAAGGTAACATTAACATTCAATAACTGCCACTGCCAAACAAGACCTCACCACATAACACTTTAAGGGCTTATTTAGATGTGCAGCAGCTCTTGCTGTCCCTCCGAAAAGCAGTGGATTGCTTTCCAGAGGCAATTGACAGGCAGTGAGCAGGCAATATGTTGCTTCTTCACTGCCTGATTTAACCCTGTAAATGCTGCAGCACTCCACTGACTTGCATTGGCCCTAACTAGCAGCAGTAACATTTGCTGAATGTATCATGCCACTTGGTTTACACCGCAGCAAGTGTACAGCCCTGAGCAGCTACACGACTGTGTTCATGCGAGTGGTCGTGGGGGGGAAGTTGTAAGGAGTGCTGTAAAACATATCTGCCTGCTTTTTGCTTCCTCTGTCATCTCTCTGCTGACTGGACAGGGGTAAGGATGCGGATTGACAAACCAGGTAAAGCTAGAGGTAGATAGGTGTCAAAAGAAGTTGAATTGCTCAATGAGGAACAACCTATGTCACTTGCTTGGCAATGAAGTATGAAAAAATGTGTGCAAGTCTCAACATTGACTGTATAGGAATTACAGGTATTTTTGCAGGTAAAACAGCAAAGACACAAGCATTTAAAAAGTGTGATTAGTTATCTGCTGATGTTTCACGTCAAAACAAAATAAATTATAAAATGTTACACTATGCATACACTTGATGAGCAATTTTAATTTTAGATAAGACAAAATAAATGTGCTACTCTCTTTAAATAGGACGGGAAAAAAGCATTGCTAAAAAGCTGTTACAGTATAAATATGTAGAAGTATATGCATAACCTTTCTAAAGTGGAGGTTCACCCTTAGAGGGCACTTTTCCCCCTTAGATTCCTGCTCGTTTTTACTAGGGGAATCGGCTATTTATTTTAAAATATGTGCAGTACTTACCCGTTTACGAGACGCATCCTCTCCGTCGCTTCCGGGTATGGGCTTCGGGAATGGGCGTTCCTTCTTGATTGACAGGCTTCCGAGAGGCTTCCGACGGTCGCATCTATCGCGTCACGATTTTCCGAAAGAAGCCGAACGTCGGTGCGCAGGCGCAGTATAGAGCCGCACCGACGTTCGGCTTCTTTCGGCTACGAGTGACGCGATGGATGCGACCGTCGGAAGCCTCTCGGAAGGCTGTCAATCAAGAAGGAACGCCCGCTCCCGAAGACCCATACCCGGAAGCGACGGAAGAAGATGCAGCTCGAAATGGGTAAGTACTGCTCATATTTTAATACAAATAGCCGATTCCCCTAGACCGAACGAGCAGGAAGCTAAGGGGAGAACATTTTTTTTTTTACAAATGGGTGAACTCCCGCTTTAAGAAAGACTTTGTTGGGGGAGGGACGCTCAGTCTGTTCTTTATTAATATTATCAGTTTTGTGCCAGTGAATCTGTACTTACTGCTATCTGTAGCTTTCTTAATGCCTGCCTCATCTTCTGGGGCATCAGGACTCAGTCCCATCAAATCAAACCTGCAGTAATAGAAAAAAGATAAATAATCTTCTGAAATGAGAAACTTCTACAATGAACATGTTAGAGATGCACTAGTGAAGAACACATACATACCATGCTGGCATCACCATCTTCATGTTTAGAGTTACTGGAATACGAGGTCTGCAGATAGAAAAATGCATTGAGTTGCCCTTTTTTGGTCTATTTAATCAAAACTAAGGTTGGTCATACATTTCATAATCCATCATTTGTGTTAAGCATGTAATACTATAACAAAAGTAATGTTTTATAAAGCATTAAAGTGTTTGTAAACCTAAAAAAAAAAAAAAAAAAAAAAAAAAAAAAAACACCCTGATCCTGTTCCCTTGAAGCATGTTACACAGCGCAGTGCTTGTGCTGTGCCATTTGGCCCCTGTATACTCTAAGATACCTGGCTGAGCCTGCCTGGATATACCCTCTCTCCCTGCAAACAGACCACGAAAATCATGGCTGCCAAGCCCTGACACCGTGAGCCGTTTGTGTGATTCCGTCAGCCGCAGCCTGCTATCTGCTGCTCTCCTGTGTCTGTGTATCCTCTATCCTCCTCCCCTCCCTGCTCGTATCTCCTCTGTATCATTAGAACATCTGTCCCTGTGTAATGTAAAAACTCAGCCGATCTGTACCTGTATAAACGGCTCATGGCACCCAGCTGATTGTTGGCTAGCTCTCCTCTCCCCCTCCCCAGCTGACGTCAGCAGGACGGCTCAGCCCCGCCCATTGCAGCTGTGAGCCAGAGAAACAAGGGAGATGTCAGCTGAGCACAGCTTATACAGGTACAGATCGGCAGATGTTTTACATTACATGGCGACACATGTTCTTATGATACAGAGGGGATAAAAAGATTTTATTACAGCTACATTTTTTATGCCTGTACTTTTATGGATCAGAAGCGAGCAATTTGTTCTGCACTCCTGTGACCCGTTTTCAGCCATCAGCGGGCTAAAGTCCACTGTTGGCTGACGTCACAGAGCCGTTACAGGCTCTGAAAAGATCCCGACCATATGGTCAAGATCAACTCAGAAGCCTGGACAGGCACCTGGCTCAGACTCTAAGTGACCCGACAAGAGCCTGAGCCAATCCCTCCACAGTCCAGTGCTTCAGCGAGCGCTGGAAGAACAGAAGTTGGATATTGACAATCCCAGCTCTCTGCTCAGAGTGGAGGGGGAGAATTGAGCAATCAGCGGTGTTTGATCGCTTGGTTCTCACTGCGGTGCCGTATCGGATCGATGATGCATCCACCCATGCGAGTATAAGGTTTTTTTTGTGCAAAGCCCATATTTCTCTTTTAACCACTTCAAAACCGCACGCCGTCATATGACGTCCAAAAAGGGGATATCTTATCCCGGGTGGATGTCATATGACGTCCTGTACTTTGTGCGGGGATATCTGAATGATGCCTGCACCTAGAGGCATCATTCAGATATCATTTTCTTCCGGCGGCGATCCTGCGCACCGTTAGAATGATCATAGCGGCGGTTCCGCCATTTGATCGTTCTTATAGGCGGCGGGAGGGGACATCCCGCAGCCATCCGGTGCTTCACCGGGCTCTCCCGTGCCATCGGGGGCCCGGAGAGATGATCGCCGTCCGCTGGATGTGAAGCATAGAGATGACCAGATGGTCACCAGTCATCTCTATGACCGTCGGAGGCCCGAGCGCGATGTGATGACGTCACGCCTGGGTACCCGTAAGTAAACAAACAAATTTTTTTCACAATCTCATTCTTTCCAGCCTGGAGGAGAGATGTGGGTTCTTATTGACCCCGCATCTCTCCTTAAAGAGGACTTGTCACACACATTCCTATTACAAGGGATTTTCACATTCCTTGTAATAGGAATAAAAGCGATCTAAAAAAAAAAGAAGAAAAGAGAAGTGTAAAAAATAAACAAGTAAAATAAAAAATAAATAAATAGAAAATTAAAAACGCCCCTGTCCCCAGTAGCTCGCGCTCAGAAGCGAACGCACACGCAAGTCCCGCCCACGTATGTAAACGTTGTTCAAACCACACGTGAGGTGTCGACGCGTGCGTTAGAGCGTGTGCAACAATTCTAGCACTAGACCTCCTCTGTAACTCTAAACTGGTAACCTGTAAAATTTTTAAAGCGTCGCCTATGGAGATTTTTAAGTAACGAAGTTTGGCAAAAGAATGATGATTTGTACATTTAGGAGACAAGTGCCAGAATAGGCCCGGAATGGAGGTGGGTTTTAAAGCCCTGTATTGAAGTGGTTAAACTAATTTTGTTTACTCATACTGCAATTGCTATTATTTCACCATTAAAGTATTAAATTAATAAAACTAAGCAACACAAATGTACACTTCTGATGCACAAAATATAGAATTGTTCTGATTAGATGTAACATAAAAAAATAAATTAAACAATACTCACGCATGTGGACATATGTACTTCACATAGGGCAGTTTAATGGCAGACAACGAATCAGCCCAGCCATGTCTAAGTAGTGGTAAAACAGAGTGCAAACAAATGTATTATTTAAACAAAATAATATGGCAAAATATATATTTACACACACAATTGTTTTTTCCCCATATACTGTAAACTAAGCGTAAAATGGGCTTATTTTCAAAGGCCACTGCAAAAAGTTCTGCCCAAAATCATTGTAAGGCAAAACAATTAAAAGGGAGCCGACTTGGTGTATTGGTACAGATTACTGCGCTTTGTGTTATATGTTTAGGGGTTTGTGTGAAAGAGTACTGTAGTCAAACATTCCTTCTTCCATTCAAATTAAAAAATGGGTTGACTTGAGAAGGCTGTGTTTAACCTGCTTTTCCTGCAGCTCAAACAAACCTTAAAGGGGTGGTTCACCCTAAAAACTACTTTTTCTTATTACACTTGCCCCCCACATTACAATACGATTAAGGCTATTATTATTTTTTTGATGCTGTACATACCTTTGTACAGCATATTCACCCGTGGCATCCGGCTTGCGAGTCCCGCGGGAGTGGGCGTTCCTAACATGTCTGTGATTGACGTTTTGACCAAAAACGAGCTCCCCCCGTCGCGTAAGCCGCGTCACGATTGGCGAAAGGAGCCGAACGGCGATGCGCAGTATAGCGCCGACTCGCCGTTCGGCTCCTTTCGCCAACCGTGACGCGGCTTACGCGACGGGGGGGGGGGGGGGGGGGGGGAGCTCGTTTTTGGTCAAAACGTCAATCACAGACATGTTAGGAACGCCCACTCCCGCGGGACTCGCAAGCCGGATGCCACGGTTGAATATGCTGTACAAAGGTATGTACAGCATCAACAACAAAAAAAAATAATAGCCTTAATCGTATTGTAATGTGGGGGGCAAGTGTAATAAGAAAAAGTAGTTTTTAGGGTGAACCACCCCTTTAATAGGATGTTTGTCAACAGAAATGCAGCATCAGAACTGCCACGTGTACTGCCCAATGAAAGTCAATTGGATTTTGCTGACCTGCATTTGATGGCATTTCAAACACAAGAAAACAAAGGCCTTCAGGTCAGCCCTTCCTCTGGTATGTAGGTACTCTACAATGCAAAATGTGAACCGATATTTAAGACCCCTTCATGTGGTAACAGAGGAGTCCCCTTGCTGTTCTACGGTTTACTATGCACTGGATTGGGCATGCCAACATATAAATGGGAGCTTTGCATGATTGGAGTAGACAAGAAGAGATGAGCCCAAACAGCATTTATTAGTAACACCCATAAGAGTGAGGCTTCATGTACACTGCTGCTGGTAAACGGACATTTAGGAGCAGTTGGGCTTTTTCTTCAGCTGCCCCTGATTTCTCCTCTGTTATCTTATCAGTACATGTAAACGCAGCTAAACTGATGTTTGTAAACATGGGTTACTATCTGTTAAATTTAATAGTTAAATAGTTCAGGAGAGGTTGTAAAACGTCCCGTGTACATATGGCTTAAAGTGGAGGTTCCATCAAAAAACTATTTTGCTTTAAACTGTAGCTTACACCTAAAAAAGAAAAAAAAAAAAAAGAAAATGTATTTTTTTACTCATCTGGAAATGCCTGTTATGCGGTCCCACAAAATCTGCCTTTGAAACCACCTAGGATTCTGACATCATCTCCCTCTAATGCTCCTGGGAAATGTGTGTCATTTCCCAGGATGCAGTGTGCTGTCCAATTATCACTCCCCATCCAAGACTTCCAGGAAGTAAGTGCCTGTAGGCTTCACAATGCCCACAAGCAAAATGACAACGGTGTAGATATCGTTTTATAAACTATATTTTTTTTAATATCTATGCGGATCGGCAGCGGATTGTAAAATAGTAAGTGACCGGATTTATATTATAAAAACGCAGGATGAAAGGACATACATTAAAAAAATGCTAATTGTGGTTGGAACTCCGCTTTAATGTACACAGGACATTTTCCATCCCTTTCCTGAACTATTTAAATTAACAGATAGTAACCCACGTTTAAAAACATCAGTTTAGCTGCGTTTGCCAGCATTATTTTGTCAAATAGTCAAAAATTAAAAACGCCTGTAAATGAAACATGGCTCAACGCGAGTTACCGCGTTTATAAGCCTAAGTTTCAAATGCCTCTAAAACATCTGTCTTGAACACGTTTTTTTGCTTTCCAAAAAAATGTTTGTAAACTCAACTGCCTAGAAACCACTATAAAACGACCCTTACATGCTTGTAATCCAAAGCACTTGCATAAGCAAATTCCCCATAAGAAATAATGGAAACTCAGATGATTCGTTACACAACCAGTTATTCAGAGGTCCTTTAGTCTACAGTCCATATAAAAAGATTACAGCAATGTGAAGGTTGCGTAACCAAAAAATGTCCATCCACAAATGGAATCCTCCACAAGGGGATTAGAAGCAAAACCCAGCAAAGGCTCCAGAGTATAAAAAAAGAGAGGCGCCTTTTAGTGTAGTAATACGGTTACATTTGATGAAGGTACAACATTTAGCAACTCTCATGGTTGATGCTTAAAAGAGGCACATCTAAGTATGCAGGCATCCGGGGTAAAGCTGTCCACATAGACCATCCTCACCGCTGTCAGTCTGCAATCGTGCCCGGGAAGACTACCCTGCAGTGGAGCGATCTGAAAGCGAGGCTTGAAGTGCTCGTGGAGCGCAGTGTGGAAGGGATGACGTCAATGGCGGTGCGGAGGATGGTCTTTACCCCAGATGCCTGCATACTTAGATTTTCCTCTTTTAATCATCAACCATGAGAGTTGCTAAATGTTGTACCTTTATTAATTGTAACCATATTGCTACACTTAGAGGCAACTCAGTTGTGACGTGATGCTACTTGTATATCAAGACATCGCTCGTTTATCAAGTCAATATGTATTTAAAAATGTTGCTTGCCTTGCAAAACGCTCTCAAACCAAGTTTTTACTGTACTTAACCAATATTGGTGGACACTGTGGTCATGTGATCTCCCCTGTAACAGCCAGAGGAAAGAGTGCTTAACAGTTCATATTGCCTGGAGTGAGGAGATCACCCTTAGGTTGACTTTGGCCCATTCGTTATCAGAGCTTCCTCCTCTCCCCTGCAGCCACTGGCTGACAGAGGGGGGCAGGATCATGTGACTGGACCAGAACAGCCTGAAAATAGGCAAGTAAATATATCTTTCTTACACAGGTTAGACAGCATAGGCATTAGGAGGGGGAGGGGACATTTGTAAAACTAGTTTTGTGTAGTCTGGATGTCCACTGTAATTGGCATGGGCAGGAGTTATGATGGCCCAAGATTCTGCCCCAAAAGAAGTCACAAGAAGAGGTCAGCACTGGCAAGAAAGCTTGCAGATGTTGCATGGCTGAAGCAGAGGTGACTTGTGGACTTGGGCACCTTCTGCTAATGTCGTGTTTGGTGAGCATTGATTGCGAGCATGCGTGTTTGTACTTTGGACTTTTGTGTGATGGACTTGTGTGTGTGATGGACTTGTGTACATGCGATCGGAAAATCTGACAACAGACCAATGTCCGTGGAAAATTGTAAAGTCTGCCATCCAACATTTGTCCGCGGAAAATCCAACAACAATTGTCCGATGGATCGTACAAACGATTGGATTTTCGGCCAACAGTCTGTCATCACACAATTTCCATCTGAAAATCTGATCGTGTGTACGAGGCTCAACTGGCAGGATGACCTGATGAAAGGAAAGAAAGCCCCCAAAAAAAAAAAAAAAAAAAAAGGGGAGTAAAGCAGCCATCACATCTAAGAATTGGGAAGATACTTTAACCCACTTCCATACAGGGCACTTATACACCTTCCTACCCAGACCATTTTTCAGCTTCCAGCGCTGTTGCACTTTGAATGACAATTGCGCGGTCATGCTACACTGTACCCAAACTAAATTTTTATCATTTTGTTCCCATAAATAGAGCTTTCTTTTGGTAGTATTTGATCACCTCTGGGATTTTTATTTTCTGCAAAATTTTTTTTTAAAAAGACCGAAAATTTTGAAAAACAAATGCTTTTTTTTTTTGTTTCTGTTACAAAACTTTGTAAATAAGTATGTTTTCTCCTTCACTGATGGGGCTGCACTGACGGGCACTGATAAGGCAGCACTGATGAGGTGGCACTGAGGTGGAATTGATGGGCACTGATGATGGGCACTAATATGCGGCACAGATAGGCAGCACAGATGTACTGTAATATATTGTACTGATGGATGCCAATCAGTGATGCCCACTGTGGGCACTGATTGGCATCCCTGGTGGTCTGGTGGCACCCCTGGTGGTCTAGTGTGGGCATCCTCAGGGGGGCTGCGCTGATAATCGATCAGCACAAACCCCCCCTGTCAGAGGAGCAGCCGATTGGCTCTCCTCTACTCGCGTCTGACAGACGCAAAGGAGGAAAAGCCGATCACGGCTCTTCTTGTTTACATCGTGATCAGCCATGATTGGACACGGCTGATCACGTGGTAAAGAGTCTCCATCAGAAACTCTTTACCTAGATCGGTGCTGCGGGGTGTGACACTGACACATCGCAACAACGATCGCCGCGATGCGTGCCCCCGAGGGTGCGCAGCGGCTCAATATCCTGAAGACGTCATATGACGACTGGTCAGGGTATTGAAACCACTTTGCCGCCGTCATTTTGTAATAGGGCGGGCGGCAAGTGGTTAACCCCTTCCCTACATTGCTATAGCCGATATATAGCTGCAGGGTGGCTCTCCAGTTCTGGAAAGGGGTCTCTGAAAGCCCTCCTGAGAACGTGCTTTTCAGGGCATGCATCGAGAAGCGTCTGATCCCTTGAACACAGCAGATCACAGATCGGGGTAAAGCGTCAATCACAGCAGCCCTTTACCATGTGACCAGCTGTGTCCAATCACAGCTGGTCACAAGTAAACAGACTTGTCGGTTATCAGCTTTCCTTTCCACACACACACACACAGCATGTGAGGAAAGGAGAGCCCCATCGGCCCCCCCAATCATCAGGGCAGCCCCCATGAGGACAGGAGAACAATTATTTGCAGATTATTTTTTTTCTAATTTTCTGTCTTTTTTCATTTAGTTAGCAAAGAATAAAAAAAACAGTGGCAATTAAATACCACAAGAAGGCTCTGTCTCAAAAAAAATGATCATTTCATTTGGGTACATTGCTACATGGCCTGTGCAAATGTCAAAGTGTGATAGGGCTGAGCACTGAAAATTGGCCTGGGCAGGACGAGGATGAAAGTGTCCGGTATTGAGGTGGTTAAGAGTTAATATCATTGTAAATGAGTCCTATTTCCCATAGTAATGGTGTAACCATGGGAGAGAGTTTGTCAGTGACTAGATGAGCATTGTCCATGTGAGCACACACCCAAAGCCCCATACAAAGGGATGGTGACACAGCCATGCCAGCACAGGCAGGAGGAATGGAAGAAGAGAAGCCACTTACCCGTTATCGCCCAGGCCGTGCAGGAAGATCACCTGTTGGTAGAAGAGGTACACCCATGAGAAGGTGGCATGTACAGTATTAGGGAACGATGAGGACACTGCCCCCGACAAGTCCCATTAGCACACAGTGACTGAGGAGAACACACACAGGACATAGGGGCGGCCCTGCCTGCGCTCACCTCACATGCTCCCCAGCCCACTAACGTGTCTTACCGCCGCAGTCTCTCGTTCCCCTCCGGGTACGGTCACAGCGTCGGTGAGTAACGGCACAGACATGTTGTTTCCGCACATGCACCGGAGTGATGTCACACACCGCCCCGGTGACCTCTGACCTCTCGCGGAGAAACAATGAGCCGCAGCCGCTAAGCGGATCTAACCCCGGCGCATGTCACGTGATCACGGCTTTCCCCGAACGTCACGGCCCTGTAATTGAGGGCATCTGAGCGGCCATGTTGTGTGTGGCGGAAGTACTCAATCAGGAGAGCCTTTTCTTTTTTTTCCCCCCTTCTCCTTCTGCAGAACTTTTACCTTGAACCCTACCTGTTCTAACGTGACATGCCTCTGGCCCTGTGACTGGGAAATGTGCCTGCTGGGTTGCTTGGCTTAGTATGGACCACTGTAGATCACGATCACTATTTAACACTTTTTGCTTCCAGTCCCCCCCCCCCCTTTTTTTTTTTTGCAAACGCTTAACCAATTTACAGGGTATTTTCACCCCCTTCCTGCCCAGGCCATTTGTTCAGCTTTTAGTGCTGTCACACTTTGAATGACAATTGCACGGTCATGCAGCACCGTACCCATATGAAATTCTTATGATTTGTTTCACACAAACTATAGAGCTTTCTTTTGGTGGCATTTAGTTACCACTGAGTTTTTTATTTTTGGCTAATCAAATACAATTTTGAAAATATTTTTTCTTCTTCGCTGATGTGCACTGATGAGTACTAATGAAGCGCCACTGATGAAGCAGCACTAAGGAGGCTGCACTGGTGTGTACCGATGAAGTGGCACTGATATGTACCAATGAAGTGGCACTGATGAGGCTGCACTGATATGTACCAATGAAGTGGCACGGAAGAGGCTGCACTGATATGTACCAATGAAGTGGCACTGATGGGTACTGAAGAGGCTGCACCAATGTGTACCAATGAAGTGGCACTGAAGAGGCTGCACTGATATGTACAAATTAAGTGGCACTGATGGGTACTGAAGTGGCACTAATGAGGCTGCACCAATGTGTACCAATGAAGTGGCACTGATGAGGCTACACTGATGTGTACCAATAAAGTGGCACTGATGAGGCTGTACTGAGGTGGCACTGATGAGGCTGCACTGATGTGTACCAATGAAGAGGCACCTTATGGGTACTGAAGTGGCACTGATGAAACTGCACTGATGTGTACCAATAAAGTGGCACTAAAGAGGCTGCCCTGATGTGTATCAATGAATTGGCACTGATAGGTACTGAAGTGGCACTTATGAAGCAGCACTAAGGAGGCTGCACTGGTGTGTACCGATGAAGCAGCACTGATGAGGCTGCACTGATGTGTACCAGTGAGACGGCACTGATGAGGCGGCACTGATGTGTACCAATGAAGAGGCACTGATGGGTACTATAGTGGCACTGATGAGGCTGCACTGATGTGTACCAATAAAGTGGCTCTGAAGAGGCTGCCCTGATGTGTATCAATGAAGTGGCACTGATAGGTACTGAAGTGGCACTTACGAAGCAGCACTAAGGAGGCTGCACTGGTGTGTACCGATGAAGCGGCACTGATGAGGCTGCACTGATGTGTATAACAACAAAAACCTGGGGAATGCCCAGGGAAAAACCAAGCCTACTTACCGACCAGCTTGCAGAGAACCAATTAACCTGTCTACAGTATGCGTTAAAAACAGGGGTTCGGTCCGCACGCATTTGCAAACGCATGCGTGAGCCACAGAGCCGCGCCAAGGCACCCTGCAATATCTGTGGTGTATGTGTACCAATGAGGCTGCACTGATGTGTACCAATGAGGCTGCACTGATGTGTACCAATGATTTGGCAGCACTGATGAGGCTGCACTGATGTGTACCAATGATTTGGCAGTGGTGAGGCTGAACTGATGTGTACTAATGAAGTGGCACTGATGAGGCTGCACTGATGTGTACTACTGATGAAGCCGCACTGATGTGTACCAATGAAGTGGCACAGATGAAGCTGTACCGATGTGTGCCAATGAATCGTCACTGATGTGTACCGAAGAAACGGCACTGATGAGGCTGCACTAATTTGTACCAATGAATCTGCACTGATGAGGCTGCACTAATTTGTACCAATGAATCTGCACTGATGAGGCTGCACTGATGTGTCCTGATTATCAGTGTAAACAATGTACTGACAGCCTTGCCATTTATCGTCTCTCCTTTCCTCACACAGACACCAACACATCACTACAATGGTAAAGGGCCACTGTGATTGTCTCCTTACCATGATCTGTGTCCAACAGGGGGTGTGCGGGAGGTGGGGTCCTGGGAGGACATCCATGGACGCCCTTCCAGAACTGGAGGACCGCGCTGTAGCCGTCTTTCAGCTATAGTGCGGTCAGGAAATGGTTAACAATCATTTTGGCACCAAAGTTCATTTTAAACCCCCAAACATGATCTGGTTTCTGAAATCCAGCACCCTGGAGAATAAAATAGTGGTAGTTTGAAATGTTAATGCCACATGACATTAGCGCAGTGTTGCCAACCTACCAGATTGAAATTTACTGGCATGACACCCGAAATTTACTGGCGCATTTTTATCAAAAGCAGTATTTCAGTAATTATACACTAAAGTTCAATTTAGGGAACACACATGCAATCTATTACATAATTATTTGGTAAAAAATAAGGTTGCCAAGATACCCAACATGTCAAGCTGTAAAATTGTGTGCACCCATGAAACAGTGACACACTTCAGTACCCGGAACTTTCCATAGGCAGCACTTTAAAAACTCTTCAAGTCATTAGTTTAGCGATAACCATGGATAATGGACTCAGAAGTATTGCTGTCACTCCAACGTGCATTGTGATATGTATGTGCAATACAAACATTGTTGCAGGTGCCCCCACAAGAGTCTTTATGTTCCTATGTGGGGAGATATTAAGTGTTTGGGTGTCATTTTTTATTACATAGGGCATCAAAAAACCCGGCAACCCCCATGGTTGGTCGGGTCACCTGCACCATGTAAGACCACTCCCCCCCTAGGCTGTCGGTCGGTTATCCAGCCACCCGCACATCTAAGTCACTGGCGGGCAAGGCTCCTATTGACGGCAGCTTCCATCTTGTCTCCCCCCTCCTCCTCCTCCTAGGCATCCAATAGGATCGCCTGTCGTTTCAGCCAATCAGGTGATGGTCTCAGGACCCACTTCCTGATTGGCCAGGTGGAGAATCAGTGTGACAATAGCGAATATTCATTCGCTATTGTCCAGTGCCGATCCTGACCTCCCTGGGGCCCTAAGCAAAATGACATGTCACATTAAATATTAAAGTTGGGAAGCGGGGGGAGGGGGTGTTCTGCTATCGGAACTGACGGGGGCCTCTTGTAATTTGGGGGGCCCCCTGCACCTTTGTGGGGCCCTAAGCGGCTTGCATAGTGAGCCTATAGGGTGGATCGGCCCTGCTATTGTCACACAAGTGGGTGGGTTCGGGTGCAGTTCCCTGCGCCCCGAGCCCACCCTTTTTTGAAGCCAATTAGAGCCTCAGGCTGTAATCACATGCTTCAAAGAAAAAAAAAACATTGGAATCCATGTGTCCGGCGTCCCGCATGTGGATTAGGTGAAGCAACCCGCAGAGATGTCTCTAAAAATCGCTCCTGAAGTCGGACTGACTCGCTGAACTTGCACGATTTCTAACCTCTAGTCAGTGTGAACCTGGGTTTACACACATTCTCTGCTGCTGCAACAGCTGCAAGCATCCATAAAAGCCCCTGCTGCTGCCAATGCACACCATACATCAGTGACAGCAAAAGGGTCAAAGCAGACCTTCACCCAAAAATCAAAGTACTGCTCATCCACACAGGTTGCACATGTGTTCCATCCGGGGACCTGCACCCACACATATTTCATATTGAAAGCAGAGGATTGGTTCTTTTTTTTCCCCCTAAGTGAGAGTGACATCTGCTTGAATTTTCCCCACAGCCTCCTGGGATGCATTACATGTCTCAGGAGGCTGCTGGACTAGTCTCACTGTATTGCCAAATTTCACCCATGCACACAGTGTAGAGACATCAGGAAGTCACAGCTATCTCCCAAATCTCAGATGAAAAGAACCAGGGATCTGCTGTGTTGAGAGGAATCGGCTTCAGGAAAGACAGCACTGGACTCTGGGGTCTGGTAAGTATATGTTTCCTAAAAGTGGGCAGCCCCACCAAACAGGTACCTGAATCCTACATGGAGCCAGTGCTTTGTCCAGCTGCCGGTATTCTCTCCCCTCTCCGTGTTCTCACTTCACTACACTGCTGCAACAAAGAGTGGAGTTGCACTGCACTGTCTATGGACACACACAGCCTGGCTTGGGAGCGAGCCTGCATGTCTGTGCACACAGCAAGTGACTTGCTATGGGAGCAGAAGAGGTTGAGCCAAGATCACCAGCTGGGGACCCCAGAAGAGGAGTTTCAGGGCCACTCTGTGCTATACAATTGCACAGGGCTGGTGAGTATAACATGTTTGTAATTTTATTTAAAAAAAAAATATGGTCTTTAGAAATGCTTTAAAGTAGAATTTTTGCCAAAATTTAACTTCTCTTAAAAATGCTTGCTTCTGTGTAAAAATGACATATACTTCCCTATTTTAAGGCCACTCTTATATGATCCAGCTACCATCTCTCAGCCAGTGGCAGTTGAAGGGAAGAGGAGGGGCAGCCAACAACGGATGGGCCATAGGAGCCTATGGGTGACATCCAATGGCAGCTGGTGCTCCATTTTGGGGGGCAGCAAGCAAACCAAACGCCACCTGGTCAGTCCGCCCCCACACTTACCCCTGCAGGAAACGGGACCGGAGACCAGGGGAGCCGAGCCAAGCCAAAGTGTCAGGCGCGCCTGGATGACGTGCTGCACACCAAGCTAGATGGGAGGAAGGAGAATGGAGGACCGTGCTTCTCCTCTCGGCCAATCAGGTCTCAGGACCTGCTTCCCGATTGGCCGGGAGGATAAGCAGGAAGACAATAGCGAATATTATTTCGCTATTGTCACACAAGTGGGTGGGCTTGGGGCACAGTGCTCTGCACCCTGAGCCCACCATTTTTAAAGCCAATTAGAGCTTCTGGGGTAGATTCAGGTAGGGAGCGCGTATTTGTGTGCGGGCGTAACGTATCCTATTTACGCTACGCCTCCGCAACTTTGACAGGCAAGTGCAGTATTCACAAAGCAAAGTTGCGGCAGCGTAGCGTAAATAAGCCGGCCTAATTCAAATGTGGAAGATGTGGGCGTGTTTTATTTAAATTTATTGTGACCCCGCGTAAATGGCACTCTTTCCGAACGGCGCATGCGCCGTCCGTGAAAGTATCCCAGTACGCATGCTCCAAATTAACCCGCAAAAAGCCAATGCTTTGGAAATTGAACGTAAATTACGCACAGCCCTACAACGTAATCGATGGAAAATTCGACGCTGGCCCGACGTCCATACTTAACATTGGCTGCGCCTCATATAGCAGGGGTAACTTTACGCCGGAAAAAGCCTTACGTAAACGGCGTATCTGTACTGCAACGGCCGGGCGTACGTTCATGAATAGGCGTATCTAGCCAATTTACATATTCTAGGCGTAAATTAGGGTACACGCCCCTAGCGGCCAGCGTAAATATGCAGTTAAGATACGACGCGTAGGAGACTTGCGCCGGTTGTATCTTAGCAACATTTAAGCGTATCTCAGTTTGAGCATACACTTAAAGTTGCGACGGCCTCTAGCTCTAATCACGTGCTTTGAAAAAAAAAAACATTGGAATCCATGCATCCGGCACTCTGCATGTAGATTGGGGTCAGACACATGGATTAGGGGGGCGTCACCCCTGCACCCCGTATGAACGAGCCGCCACTTGTGACATCACCTCTATCAGGCACTCTGTCCTCTCCTCTGCAGGTGCCACTGGCTGACACAGGGGAGATCACATGACTGGACTTGAAAAAAGGCAAGTATGCTTACTCACAGAAAAAGCCGATCTGCAGGTTCCTGTCAATGGTTGTCCACCGGTTCTAGTAATTCATGTCCTTAGTCTGCTTGTCTTCACCAAACTGTTTGCGTGCTCTCTTGAGCATCATCTTTAGAAGAGGCTTCCTTTTGGGAGGACAGTTATGCAGACCAATTTGATGCAGTGTGCAGCGTATGGTCTGAGCAATGACAGGTTGACCCTCCACCCCTTCATCCTCTGCAGCAATGCTGGCAGCACTCATACATCTATTTCCCAAAGACAACCTCTGGATATGACGCTGAGCACACATGCACTCAACTTCTGTGGTCGACCATGGTGTTTTATTAAACCGCTGTATGGTCTTGGCCACCATGCTGCAGCTCAGTTTCAGGGTCTTGGCAATCTTCTTATAGCCTAGGCCATCTTTATGTAGAGAAACCATTCTTTTTTTCAGATCCTAGAGAGTTCTTTGTCATGAAGTGCCACGTTAAACTTCCAGTGACCAGTATGAGAGAGATAACACCAAATTTAACACACCTGTTCCCCATTCACACCCGAGACCTTGTAACACTACCAAGTCACACGACACCAGGGAGGGAAAATGGCTAATTGGGCCCAAATTGGAAATTTTCACTTAGGGGTGTACCCACTTTTGTTGCCAGCGGTTTAGACATTAATGGCTGTGTGTTGGTATTTTGAGGGGACAGCAAATTTACACTGTTATACAAGCTGTACACTCACTACCTTGCTACAATGTAAAGTGTAATTTCTTCAGTGTTGTCACATGAAAAGATGTAATAAAAAATATTTACAAAAATGTGAGGGCTGTACTCACTATTGGTAGATACTGTATACGTCATAGTTTGTAGATGCTTAATAGCGGAGGTCCCGCAGCGATTAGTTTTTTTTTGGCCATTGAATTATTTTCCCCGTTTTTCTAAAACCTCTGCAGTCCGTTATCGTTCTGAAGGATTAGTTATAAAAATAGCTGAAGGACGTTTCCATTTTGCTAATGGGCAATTGAAGCCCACAAGCACCTATTTTCTGTATGCAGTGAATGCTTTTTTTCCCCCAGCATTCACCACTCGATCCCGCGCATGCTTAGTGTTGACGGCGCGCAGTTGCCATCACAACGGGAGATGTCTCGGGAGATTTTGCTGGGTGTCCTTCCACACTGAATCTTGGGAAGGATGACGCTTACCTCCCACGTAACAGTGCGGTGCCGGGAAATACAGGATATACGTCAACTTCCTTGGGTGCGATAGACCGGATGTTACACTAAATACATTAATAATACGGTATTTAAATAGCAAATTAATTTGAGTGTCAATGGCATATCAATGCAATTTACTTAATCCGATCGGATATAGTTGCAAATTTGGGTGGAACTCCGCTTTAAACTTTTACGCAAACCAATCAATATACGCTTATTGGATTTTTATTTATTTTTTTTGTATCAAAAATATGTAGCACAATACATGTTGGCCTAAATTTGATCAAAGAAATTAGACTTTTTACATTTTTTTTACTGGAAGTTTTAAAGCAGAAAGTTAGAAAAATATTATGTTTTTTTTCAAAATTGTCAGCCGTTTTTGTTTATAGCCCAAAAAAAAAATATATATGGCCTGGGCATGAATAGGGGTACATTTTCAGGAGGTCAAGTGGTTAAATAAAAGCTCCAGAATGACAAACTGGATTGGAATGTGGGGAGCATACTGTAATCTTTGCACCCTAGATGCAGAACTTTGTTCCTGCAACCTCTGGCCCTTAGTTCACCTCTCTACAGTTGACTGTTTTTTACAAAAGATTTCAGAGATATTTATGATGTAGAGGGCAGAGGTGTGTCTGCAGCCCCATGAGATATATATATATATATATATATATATATTTTATTCAGTAAAACATTTAAAATAAGGTACCACTAATGAAGAATTTGCTAAAGGTTTGCAGTGCTGCAGTTTACGGTACAAAAGGACAGTTTTTAATACACACAGTGCTCTTCCAGTACTAACTTTTAGCTCTTATAGTGAAGGCTATTTAGAAATGTTGGTATAAAAGATATTGTTATGCTGGGTTCACACTGTTGCTCATTCCTTATGTCATCCCAACGCATGTTAAAGCAATACTGTATGTTCTGGGGCACTGTGTTACAAATGCAATTTTTTTTGAATCTTGGTGCATTAGGTAGTCTATTCAAATTTATGGGCTGCCTTAACAGAAAATGGCATGATACAACACGTGTTAATACGGCAACAGTGTGACTCCATCCTTTGTATGAAACAGTATGAACCTAGTTTTAGCATGAATGTAGATCTACATCAAACAATGGATATAATGACAGTAAAGTGTAAAATGACTTGCTGACATATGCAAGTAAACCTGTTGGGTGCTATATATACACACACATCCTAAAATAAAAAATAAAAAAGATAAAAATGCATAATCTAAAATTGCAACTTTCACCCAATAAAGAAAATCTGGGGAGTCAGACCCTCAGTTATTACCTCTATTATTCATTTTTCCATGTCTACTAAATATGCTTTGTAGGATAGAGCCAGAACAGTGGCTTAGTGGTCTTCACAAAAGAAAAAAGAAAAAAAAAGAAAAAAGGAGAGCGCACCAACCTAGTGCATTATCAGATATGAAAGTTAAAAAAAAAAAATAGAATAAAAGCAATAGTCCTACTCACAAACAAGCTTTTGGGTAAAGGTTTTTCTGACAGTCAAGCTGGATCACTTGACACCTGCAAGCAGGATCAGACGGTATCCCAAACGGCTGAAGTGTTTCTGGGGCGTTTCTCAGTGCCCTCGACACTGGACGATGGCCCGACCGTCACCTGCGGCGCCCCGAGGGGTGAGACATGAGGGTAAGGATTTGTAGCCCCCGATTTGGCCTGCACTTGCCTCTGGTTCTCCCTCCCCCTCTTTGTATATAAGGAGATCGGGATGCAGTCTGGCATGGGGATGCCTTTGTGTCGGTGTGCATTACTGTGACCCTTGCCAGTGTGGAGGAATGGGGAGGTGCCATGTTGGATTGCAAGTGGGCAAACCTATATTGGGATGAGAATGTGGGAGTTCCGCCCCCCCATGGGTGGAGCCAGTTTGTTTTGATGGGCGGGGGCTAGTCGATTGATGGTCACCTGGGCTTGGACCTATGGATGCACATGTGTATACGTGTGTGTGTGGTATATATAGGCATACAGGAAAGAGGTACCACGGACTGCATAGACTCTGAAGAAAGGGGTGCTCCCCAGATACGCGTCAGCCGTTTGGGGTACCGTCTGATCCTCTTGTCATCAAGTCCTGCTTGCAGGTGTCAAGTGATACAGCTTCACTGTCAGAAAAACCTTTACCTAAAGCTTGTTTGTAAGTAGGACTATTGCGTTTATTCTATTTTTAATAAAACTTTCATATCCGATAATGCACTCGGTTGGTGCGCCCTCCTTTTTTCTTTCTAGCTATATGAACACCCATTGTTCTGAGGAGGGATGCAAGATTCTAGACCTTGCCTGAAACTAGACTGGACTATACCACCCGTGCTTAGCGAAACACCGGAGCGCAGGAAATTTTTTTGTTCTGTTGTTTAGTGGACAGCCTTGCAGCACAAAGGTCATGTCAGGGTTAGGTATAAATCCAACCAGGAAACTACCTGTATGGAGTTTGCATTTTCTTCCTATGCTTGTGTGGGTTTCCTCCCACACTCCAAAGACACGCGGATACGGTAATTGGATCTGGTCTAAAATTGGCGTGTGTATGCGCAAGCGAGTTAGGGGCCTTTAGGGCAGGGACTGATGCGAGTGTAAATTGTTGGTGTTATAAAAATACCTGTAACAAGTAACAAATAAAAAATATAAGGGCATATAAATTGTATCAAGATGAGGCGTTTTTATTTGAACAAATTCATAAACAGCAGAAATCATGCGGAAGTAAAAAGCTAACTTGTTGAGCCAACAAACATTATTATGAGATTAGGAAATAAAGTGCGATTGAGGATTGATTTGGGTTACTTTGTGATCAGCTGGATTAGCTGCAGACTCATAGTTACAGATGGTCACTTCATGTCGATGAGCCTGCAATGTAAACAAAAGACATTTGTAATTCAGGTTTTATCTATCAAATGAATTATGATAAGGTCAAACCAAAAATGAAGCACGGTCTACTTTTTTTTTTTTTCTGGAACTGGCGTGAACTATGCCACTGAGAAACCTTATAACCTACATGCATTTTGATGCAGAAAACAATAATAAAAATTAAATAAAAAAAAAAAAACGCACTGGAGTGCATGTGGTGTGAACTGGCCCCAATGCTGTATCCAACAAGACCCAGGCCTAGGGCAGCACTTTGCAAGGGGGCAGCACGGAAAGAGTCCCCACCGGCTTGCACTACGCTTTATGGGGCGGACTGGGCTGAGAGGCAGATTAGTCTAGTGCCCCCATTAAGCTACCACGCTGCTTCCAGTATGCAGATGGTTGGCATTCCGTAACTGAGGGGTGTGCCACTTCTAATTTTGACTGTTCTATCATCCTGGACCACAAACTTTCCTCACTGTGCTATATGTTTTCTGCTGCACCATTGCAGAGATTTCCCTTCTCTTTCCTGCCAAACAGGATGTGAGAGGAAATCTATGCAAATTAAGGCAATCCATTCCCGTCAGAATAAAATGATCATTGCTGCAGTCTATAGCCCATAGTACTGATCAAGCAGGGAAAAACCAAAGGGCGGTTGAACAGAAGTTGATCGGTAGATTGGCTATGGACATCATCAATTCCAATCCTCCAAATGTAAAAAGGTAAAAATTTATTTGCAGGCAGCCCCTGATTTCCTATCACTGTCTTGGCTGCAAATTTACGAATGTGGGTGGCAATTGCAACTGTTTAATATGAAGCCTAATGTATTCCAGGATTTAGCCAAAAGTTTTGGTAAATAAATGCACATTTTTTACCTCTGTCCATTCTCCTCTTAAGCCAATGTAGAAAATCTTTGTGTTTTCAGCCCCAAAATTCTTAGAGATATGGATAGACAAATGAGATACACTGGAGAACCGGGATATTCTAAAACAAAAACACAGAAACATTACCTTTATATGCCGATGAACAATATATATGGCAAGAGAAAATTGTAAATAAGTACTCTGACAGTACTTAAAAAATTGTTTTATAAGCTCTAATGAGCAGGGCTCTCTGATTTTCCATGCCGGAAACGCACTCGCATGAGTGATGTCATAGCGGCTCTGGCCTATCACATAGCCGGAGTTCGCGAACCCAAAAGTCAGACAGGGGGAACATGTCAGCCCTCAGCAGTGAGCAGGTGAGCATTTCATAGTATGAATTGCATATTAGCACATTATGCCATTGCCTTGCAGGTTGTTATTTTTTTTGAATATCAGCAGTTCACAACTGCTTTAAAAGTAGTTGCAAACCTCAGACATATGACCAAAGCTTATCCCTCTAAAGTGTGTACTTGTCTCAATCCAGAGCACTAAGTTTCATTTCTGTCTGCCACCTCGTTCCTCTGCTGTCAACATGAATCACTTTTGATGAATTTTCCAGACACCAAGAGAAAAATGGTGACAGGGGAGGGACCTCCAGCTGATTAAAAGCCTCAGCTCTATTCCTGTGTGAAGGGGAGTGTCTCTCTTCCCTACAATCAGCTTTCTCCTCACTGATGTAACACCAGCTCTCTGCTGCCTGCTTTTTAGAGCTGAGATATGCTGTGTAAATTCTGCAATTTAAATGTATGTAGGGGAAACACGGCTATAAACAGGTACAGAGTGAGGCTGTCAATCATCTACAGATCCCTTCCCTGTCACAATTTTTCTCTTGGTGTCAGGAAAACTTATCAGAAGTGATTCATGTCGAAAGCAGAGGAACAAAGCAGAAGACAAAAGCAACACTTTGGGGGTTATTTACCCAAGGCAAATCCAACGTGCCCTTCCTTTAGTAAATCAACCACTTGGTGTTCCTAATTGAAACAAGTACATACTACAGGCAGTTACGAATCGACTCCTACTTACGAACAGGCCTCATTGCCAGCCGCTTGTGCTCCACGCTGGTCCTGGATACCTCCGAGCAGCCATCTTGCAGTGCCAGATACATCCCACACATCCCATACTACCTGTACCATATCCAAAAGTGCCCAGGAACATCCCACATCCCTGCACAGGCTGAAGTTATACTTAAAAATGCACTGTTCTGACTTACACACAAATTCCACTTAAGAACAAACCTAGAGTCCCTATGGTGTTCGTAACGCAGGGACTGGCTATATAGGGGAAAATGATTTGTTCATATTCCATGTCTGAAGTTTACAACCTCTGGTTAGAAGACAAACTCTATATCCAATGATTTCTAATGCCGTGTACACACGATCGGAAATTCCGACAAGAAAAGTCCGATGTGAGCTTTTGGTCGGAAATTTAGACCGTGTGTATGATCCACCAGACTTTTGCTGTCAGAATTTCCGCCAACAAAAGATTGAGAGCAGGTTCTCTATTTTATAGGAAAAAGTTCCTATCGGAAAATCCGCTCGTCTGTATGCATAGCCGACGCGCAAAAAAAACACGCATGCTCAGAATCAAGCAGAAGAGCCGAACTGCCTATTGAACTTCATTCATCTCGGCTCGTCGTACATCTTGTACGTCACCATGTTCTTGACGGTCGGAATGTCCGCCAAGATTTGTGTGACCGTGTGTATGCAACACAAGTTTGAGCCAACATTCCGTCAGAAAAAATCCACGGTTTTCTTGTCGGAATTTCCGATCGTGTGTACGCAACATTAGACTATGGGATGAAAGTCCTTTCCACTGCCTTCACTGTAATAGTGTTGATCGTTGGATTGAGCTAGGAGGTGACTCAGTAGCTATTAGGCCCCTTTCACACGTGCAGATCTGCCTGTCAGTTTTATCAGGCGGACCTGAACGGGGCGCTCCATGCACCTCTATGGAGCGTCGGATGTCGGCGGTGACATGTCAGCCCCAATCCGATCCTTTCCGCTAAAGTGCGACGAGTGCAAACCCTATTTTGCATCCGTCTGACGGATCGGATGAAAAAAGACAGACGGTTTGTTTTCATTCGATTCCCCCATAGAGGAGAGCGGAGATCTGACTGATCCGTTTGCAGAGATGGACTAGTCATCTGCCGGCTCAGCGGGGATCAACAGAGCGATCCCCGCTGAGCAAGCGGATGCCTAAAAACATATCCGCACATGCGAAGGGGGCCTAACTATTACAAATCTTTTGTTTTTACAGTATGATGCGTCAATGGCAAAAAACAATATTTACTAAAGTTGGGTTATGTCACACAAAAAGCCAATCTCTAAAGTGGTAGTAAGCATCATCTCCCCAACTTGTGAAGGCTTTGCCCCGTATTACAGACTGACACCATCTGCTTTTGCATAGGACTGCATCTTTCTTATTATATTCATGTTCCAGTCCAATTCTAAGGTTTTATCCATTTATTATTGTTTTATATTCATTTGTTCATCTTCAGGAGGTTCCCTTCTTTGTTATAACGACTGTGAATTTTTAGTCACTTTGGGCCAAATCCTCAGCCAGGCGGCGTAACTTAACTTTCAGCAGTTAAGTTACACTGACTTAAAGTTTTTACCTAAGTGCCTGATCCACAAAGCACTTACGTAAAAATTTCAAGCCGTGTAACTTAAGTGCCGCCGTCGTAAGGCGTTCCTCCTCTCCGGGGGGCGTTTACAATTTAAATGAGGCGCGCTCCCGCGCCGGCCGTACTGCGCATGCGTGTGATGTAATTTTCCCGACGTGCAGCGCGCGAACGTAATTGACGCCGGGCGGCTTTGTGGATTGCGACGGGACACTAAAGTTGCGACTGGGGAAAAAAAAAAGACGCGCCGGGAAAACAATTTAAAAAAAAAAATGACAGCGTCGCTCAGCATGCATTCCTGAGAGGGAGAACTCCATGCCAATTTTCAAAGAAAAAAACAGCATGGGTTCCCCCCCAGGAGCATACCAGGCCCTTAGGTCTGCTATGGGTTGTAAGGAGACCCCCCCTCCGCCGAAAAATCGACGTAGGGGGTCCCCCTACAATCCATACCAGACCCGTATCCAAAGCACGCTACCCGGCCGGTCAGGAAGGGAGTGGGGACGAGCGAGCGCCCCCCCCCCCTCCTGAGCCGTGCCAGGCCGCATGCCCTCAACATGGGGGGGTTGGGTGCTCTGGGGCAGGGGGGCGCACTGCGGGCCCCCCAACCCCAGAGCACCCTGTCCCCATGTTGATGAGGACAGGACCTCTTCCCGACAACCCTTGCCGTTGGTTGTCGGGGTATGCGGGCGGGGGCTTATCGGAATCTGGGAGTCCCCTTTAATAAGGGGGTCCCCAGATACCGGCCCCCCACCCTAAGTGAATGGATATGGGGTACATCGTACCCCTATCCATTCACCTGTAGGCAAAAAGTAAAAGTTATTAAACACACAACACAAGGGTTTTTAAAATAATTTATTATTCTGCTCCGGATGCCCCCCCTGTCTTCGTTATTAGCTCAATTACCAGGGGGGGCTTCTTCTTCCACTCTCCGGGGGTCTTCTCCGCTCTCCGGGGGGGGTTTCTTCTTCCGCTCTCCGGGGGGGGCTTCTCCGGACTCCGGGGGGCTTCTTCCATCTTCTCCCCTCTTCCGCTGTTGACTCGGCGAACCCCGGTTCTTCTGCAGATGTCCGGTGCCTTCTTCTTCAGCGCTGGCTGCCTGCTATCTGTGTGTGTTAGCTCAATTTCTAACAGGCAGCCGGCGCGGTCTTCTGTGACGTCAGGGTCTTCTTCTCCCCTCTTCCGATGTTGCCTCGTCGCTGTAATGATGGAAGCGCGCCTTGCATCCCATTTATATAGGCATCACCGTCCCATCATGCTCCGGTAGGTACCCACGTGGTGGGTGCACGTGGGTAGGCACCCACCACGTGGGTACCTGCCGGAGCATGATGGGACGGTGATGCCTATATAAATGGGATGCAAGGCGCGCTTCCATCATTACAGCGACAAGATGCGACGAGGCAACATCGGAAGAGGGGAGAAGAAGACCCTGACGTCACAGAAGACCGCGCCGGCTGCCTGTTAGAAATTGAGCTAACACACACAGATAGCAGGCAGCCAGCGCTGAAGAAGAAGGCACCGGACATCTGCAGAAGAACCGGGGTTCGCCGAGTCAACAGCGGAAGAGGGGAGAAGATGGAAGAAGCCCCCCGGAGTCCGGAGAAGCCCCCCCCGGAGAGCGGAAGAAGAAACCCCCCCCGGAGAGCGGAGAAGACCCCCGGAGAGTGGAAGAAGAAGCCCCCCCTGGTAATTGAGCTAATAACGAAGACAGGGGGGGCATCCAGAGCAGAATAATAAATTATTTTAAAAACCCTTGTGTTGTGTGTTTAATAACTTTTACTTTTTGCCTACAGGTGAATGGATAGGGGTACGATGTACCCCATATCCATTCACTTAGGGTGGGGGGCCGGTATCTGGGGACCCCCTTATTAAAGGGGACTCCCAGATTCCGATAAGCCCCCGCCCGCATACCCCGACAACCAACGGCAAGGGTTGTCGGGAAGAGGTCCTGTCCTCATCAACATGGGGACAGGGTGCTCTGGGGTGGGGGGGCCCGCAGTGCGCCCCCCTGCCCCAGAGCACCCAACCCCCCCATGTTGAGGGCATGCGGCCTGGCACGGCTCAGGAGGGGGGGGGGGCACTCGCTCGTCCCCACTCCCTTCCTGACCGGCCGGGTAGCGTGCTTTGGATACGGGTCTGGTATGGATTGTAGGGGGACCCCCTACGTCGATTTTTCGGCGGAGGGGGGGTCTCCTTACAACCCATAACAGACCTAAGGGCCTGGTATGCTCCTGGGGGGGGAACCCATGCCGGTTTGGATTTTTCAAATTGCCGTGGAGTTCTCCCTCGGGAATGCATACCAAATGCCGTCGCTCGAATGGGCCTTTACAAGGTGTGACTAACTTTACACTTTGTAAAACCAGCCCTAGTTTTACACCAGGCAAACTAACACTTACGGCGCAAAAACTAAGCACAAAAGCTTTGAGGATCGCCCTAAGTGCTAATTTGCATACCAGAAGAGGCATTTCGACTCGAAATGCCCCCAGTGGCGGATGCGGTACTGCATCCTAAGATCCGGCAGTGTAAGTCCCTTACAGATGTCGGATCTTCTGCCTAACTTAGGAAAACTGCTTCTGAGGATCAGTTCCAAAGTTAGAACCAGAGATACGACGGCTTACGCCGGAGTATCTCTTTTGAGGATTAGGCCCTTTTTTTCTATTGTTTTTTCAGCGCCACTACCCAATTTTTTCTAAAGTGGTAGTAGGTTTGGAGCTGCTTACTGGCACACTGCAAAAGGATAATGGATGGGGGTAAAAATGGTCTTGGTCATTTTACCCAACATAGGCTGGAGGTAGAAAACTCTTTCCAGGCTAACACACATATGTGATGGCAATACCTACTTTGTCTGATACTCCAGATCTCCAGTGGTATCAATGTTTAGGTTAAAGACCTGGTCTGCCTCCCTTCCAGCGTCATCAAAGCTCATGTGAGGAAGGTTCTTAAACCTAGGGGAAATCATAGGCAGAAGTATTTTAATAGACTTACCTCAAATTCGGAGTTAAAACTATATAAAAATAATACAGATTTTCCACCAGCAGCTTGGCAGGCCCACAGAAGGGCTTCCCACTGAAGTGTATGGAAGCTGCTGTGTAAACAAAGGTACAGCTATAAATGATTTTGGCTAGAGGTGGTGACAAGATGTGCGCCAACAAATGTAGACAAGCGGTATTGTAAGCGGGTAGAATGTATACTAAAGGATACAATAAATATGCACTTAGTCCCTAATGATGATTAATTACAATAAACCATTATTTCCCATAAAGACGGGTAAAGTGGTTAGTACTGACAAAAATGTGGTTCCACATAACAGTAAAGTCCAAAACATGAATTTTCCATAGTCACTAACAGGACACAGCAATGTCCTCCAATGAAAATTCAGAGGCATACAATGGGGACAGGAGGGAGGGGACAATTAAAGAGCAGCATAGCTTTCCACCAAGCAACAGCAGATGGGACAGAACAGGGTGAGGCTGGAACGCTAAAATAACAGAAGTCACATGTGCCTAAATATCCAAGCGTTTTTAAATGCGGTCAATCAAGTCATGTGCTCTTTGGTTCATAGACCACACTGACTTGGTCCATAAATGTCTATTGGTTCAGTCTTGTGGTTGGTGCTCAAATTGATGCATGACATTACGGAACAGCAGTTTTTAACTGCTAGTCTGTTAACCACTTAAGGACCGAGCCTGTTTTTCAGACTGTTTACAAGATTAAAACAGTTTTTTTGCTAGAAAATTACTTAGAACCCCCAAACATTATATCTTTTTAACACCCTAGAGAATAAAATGTTGGTCATTGCAATACTTTGTCACCCCGTGTTTGCACAGCGGTCTTACAAGCGCACTTTTTTTTGGAAAAAAATCACCTTTTTAATTAAAAAATAAGACAACAGTAAAGTTAACCCATTTTTTTTTTATATTGTGAAAGATAATGTTACGCCGAGTAAAATCATACCCAACATGTCACGCTTCAAAATTGCGCCCGCTCGTGGAATGGCGTCAAACTTTTACCCTTAAAAATCTCTATAGGCGACGTTTAAAAAATTCTTCAGGTTGCATCTTGAGTTACAAAGGAGGTCTAGGGCTAGAATTATTGCTCTCGCTCTAACGATCGCGGCGATACCTCACTTGTGCGGTTTGAACATCATGTTCGTATGCGTTCGCATCTGCGCGCAAGCTCTTCGGGAGGGGGCGCTTTAAAAAAAATGTTTTTTGTTTTCTTATTTATTTTACTAAATTTTTACACCGTTTAAAAAAAAAAAAAATGGGTCACTTTTAGTCTTATTACAGGGAATGTAAACATCCCTTGTAATAGAAAAAAGCATGACAGGTCCTCTTAAATATGAGATCTGGGGTCAAAAAGACCTCAGATCTCATATTTAGGCTAAAATGCAAAATAAATAAATAAATAGTCATTTGAAAAAATTAAAACAGGAAAATTTGCCTTTAAGAAGCATTGGCGGAAGTGACGTTTTGACGTTGCTTCCGCCCTGCTATGGAGATGGGTGGGGGCCATCTTGCCCTCACTCGTATCCCAGCCAAGCAGGAGACAGGACTCGATCGCCTCCGCCGGCGGCTCCGGTAAGCGGGGGGAGGGCGCGGGAGAGCGGCGGGAGGGGCCCTCTCCCGCCGCCGATAACGGTGATCTTGCGGCGAATCCGCCGCGCAGACCATCAGTATGGTTTAAAAGACCGACCCCTGAAGAGATGGATATCTCGGTTGTGGCAGCAGCTGCTTCAGAAATAGGACGTATATAGTCGTGCGCAGGTCCTTAAGTGGTTAATTAGCAAGGCTGCAGTCCTATTTATAAAGGACTGTTGTAAGTTTGCATAAATAAAAATAAATGACTTATTATTAGAGATGCACCGATCGGCATTCGGCCATATCAAAAACGCACCAAGATTTTGGGACGATTTTAGCTGAGCTTATGGGGCGTTTTTCATAGCTCATGTGACAAAAAAAAAACACATCAAAAACATAATTTTTTTAACTGACCAAAAATGCAGCAAGCAGGATTTTTAACACCACAATGGAATCGCAATGGACCAGTGTACAGACATACATAGAATTTAAAGGGATACATTTTTCTTGAGCTTTTCTTGCACTAAAAAAGGTGCCAACAATGGTAAACGATACATTTATATTCATTGAAATTTATGATATTCAATTAAAAAGTCGAATAACACAATTTTATATAACAAAAAAAAAAAATGTAAAACTTGTTTTTGGCCAAGTGCATCCTGCATTTTTGGTTTTGGCACCAAAATTTCGATTTGGTGCACCTTTACTCATTATGTACATGCATACACAAGCAGCCAGTACCAGATGAGAAAAACTTGGAGAAAGAAAATATATCTTGGTGCTTTGGTACTCACAATCTCATCTCTGAAGGGTGAGCATCGCTGTCCTCCCCGATGATTATAATGCCTTTCAATTTTACATTCCCTGTGAACCTAACAAGGACATCTGCAGTTATGAAAAAGCGGGAAACAAAAGGAAGGTACACAGGAAAAGTAATAAATCATACTTACGGAATGTTGAAAAGTAATTCCTCATCATCATCACTTTCTACAAACTAAAGAAAGAAGAGAAACACTATGAAGGCAGCTGTCATATGCAGTGACACTAAAGAGTAGCTTTAAAAGAAAAAAAAAATTTGTGCCGTATAAAAAAATTAAAATAAATCAGCAGCTACCAACACTGTAGCTGCTGACTTTTAATAAGGAGACTTACCTGTCCAGGGGGCCCGCGATGATGGCAGCTGAAGCCGAGCAAACGCTCGGGTCTTGGCTGCCCCGCCGCCATCCTCAGTGAGGGAGTCAGGAAGTGAAGCCTTGCGGCTTCACCGCCCGTTTCCCTACTGCGCATGCACGAGCCGTGCGTCGCGACGTGAATGGGTGATGTCTCCTGAGACACCGCACCCCCATTCCACAGGAGGCAGCCGAGGAGGAGAAGAAAGAAGACGGACCGCGGATCAGGAAGTGGGAGATTAGGACGATCTGCCTAGCAACAGGCACTTCAGGTATGTAAAAAAAAAAAAAAATTTAACAGCATTTTTGATTTTTTTTTTTTTCTCTGTGGAGCGCCGCTTTAAGTTTCAATTTGCAAAAGTTTTATGCCGCTTCTTTAGTATTTGGTGTACATTTAGTCCCATAAACACCTCAGAATTATTCTCTATCTGTGTCTACAATTCATACTGCTCTCTTAATATCTCCCATGGTAGTCACACATTCAGATACACTTGCACTAAGAGCAAACAGCGTAAGCAAGGACGAGTGAAAGATCATGTACCAACGAACAGCTGAACAATGAGCAGATGGGCAAGTTGAACCCTCAATTTCTTCCATTTAGGAGGAAAAACCCCCTCTGTTTATCAGATGCCCTCAGACCCTTCCTGCTTTGAGCTGTAGCAAAGGATGGAATCTGTTTCAAGCATCCAATCAGTGCCTTTCACACACAGATTGACAAACTATAAAAAATAGAGTCAGCAGCAGCGGCTGGTCATCAAAATTTTTAGGGGGGCATAAACAAAAGCAAAAATTAAACTGTTAGTAATGCAGAACTGTAAATATCCATTTATCAGGTGATTATGTATCATTACTGCTGGATAAAACTGTACCCGTCAATTGCAGCCTCACTATGCCCATCACAGTAGGCCAATCACATCCACAATGTCTTAAAGTGGCCGTATGCGCACGTTGGCCACTTTAAGAGCTATACGGGGCACGCACACTCATGGCGACCCACAATAGCTCCTCAGAGAGCCAGAACATGGATCTGTCAGTGTACAGACAGATCCATGTTCTGTCAGGGAAGTAGAGAGATTTGCTGTTCCTAGTGATCAGGAACAACGATCTCTGTCTACTCCCTGTCAGTCCACTCTCCCCCACAGTTAGAAACACCTCCCTAGGGAACACTTAACCCAGGGTTTGACAAATTTGCTTGGATTCTAGGAGCCAGCTAAAAAAAGTTAGGAGCCAAAAAACGCACCCCGTCCCGCCAAGCTCGCGCGCAGAAGCGAATGCATACGTGAGTAGCGCCCGCATATGTAAACGTTATTTAAACCACACATGTGAGGTATCGCTGCGAATGGTAGAGCGAGAGCAATAATTCTAGCCCTAGACCTCCTCTGTAACTCAAAACAAGCAACCTGTAGAATTTTTTTAACGTCGCCTATGGAGATTTTAAAGGGTAAATGTTTGTCGCCATTCCACGAGCGGACACAATTTTGAAGCGTGACATGTTGGGTATCAATTTACTCGGCGTAACATTATCTTTCAAAATATGAAAAAAAATTGGGCTAACTTTACTGTTGTCTTATTTATTGAGAAAAGTGTATTTTTTTCCCAAAAAAGTGCGCTTGTAAGACCGCTGCGCAAATACGGTGTGACAGAAAGTATTGCAATGACCGCCATTTTATTCTCTAGGGTGTTAGAATAAAAAATATATATAATGTTTGGGGTTTCTAATTAGAGGGAAGGAGATGGCAGTGAAAAAAAACACAGAACTGCTGTTTTGCTAATTGTAATGTAACCTGTAATGCCGATGGCCACCACAAGATGGTGCCAGATCACAGAAGGAAGCCGAGGCCTGCAGAAGGCTGCGGCCTCAATTATGAGGCCGCGGCTTTGAGCCTTCTGCAGGTCTCAGCTTCCTTCTGTGAAGGCCACAAAGCCGCGGCCTCAACTACCGGCGGTAATTGAGGCCGCGGCTTTGCGGCCTTCTGCAGCCCTAAGCTGCGCCAGGTCACAATTTATTGTCGCAATTGCGATCGGGCACCCGGATTTTGTGGAGGCCTGACTTAACCCCTTCCCTGCCAGTGACATTTAAACAGTAATCAGTGGCTATTTTTAGCTTCGATTGCTGTATAAATGTCAATAATCCCAAAAAGGTGTCAAAAGTGTCTGATCTGTCTGCTGCAATGTTGCAGTCCCCACAAAAAAAAAACACATTGATCCCCACCATTACTAGTAAAAATCGCTAGGGGAAATCGCTCCACTGACTGCCCGCTAAGCAGTCGGATGACAGGTCTTGTAAAAAACAGACCGTTCGTCCGCCCGTGTGAAAGGGCCCTAACACACATTTGGTCCTAGGACAATCAGGACAACATAGGATGAAGGAACCCTCCCATCTCTTTTTTTATAACATTCTGTAGTCCTCAGAAAACAATGTGATTGATAACTTCCTGTGCTGTCTGCATGCACTGTCTGTTATAAGCTCACAGGATTTCTGGCAGGATCAACAGGTTTTGTTTTTTTGCATTTAAATAGACATAAAACAATTTGAATGGTATTTTAAACGGGACAAATAGAACATGTTTGCTTTTTATGTTTGACATACTAAACAATAACTATCAGACCTTTGTAATACAAGCTTCCCTTGGGAACTTCTAATAAACAAACAGCCATAAGAAGAGGCAGGTGGGTGACATTACCCGGCTCCGATCCCCCCGCTCCTCCCAGGCTCTGAACACAGTCTTGCCGCTTCCCTCCTCACTCTCATTCAGACATTGTAATTTTTCCAGGTCAATCTTCTGATAAAGTCCATACTCCAAACCACGTTCCGGCCCGTCAGATCGCTCAGCGCTGCAAGAGCAGTCCCCGCCATGACTGTGCCCGTGTGACATAGCCAGTGCTCTGTTAGCTGCGACGACGCCATCTTGCTACGCCTAATACATAGTAGAACTACCCACGACGCCGCCATCTTGGTACTCCTAATCCATAGTAGAACTACTCACGACGCCGCCATCTTGGTACAACTAATACATTGTAGAATGTCGCCATGTTGCTACTCGCAGGAAGCGATGTATAACCTGGTCGCAATGTGAATAGTTAGCCAGTAGGTGGCGGTGTGTTGTCACATTCTGCAGCGGAGCCACGTGTTCCAAGTTAGTACAAATAGACAGTTGAGCTTTCCTGTGTTCTATCTATGGTGCGGGAGGACTCAGTGACTGGACAGTTGAATCTGATGTAAAAGATACATGGAGGCATCTATCTCACAGGCCTTGTTGTATGGCCGTAGTGCAGTTCCAGGCACAAAAAAATAAATATAAGACACTCTGACACGAATTTACAGCATGCGTATTGCAATTTCCCATGGGAAAGTTTTCAGGTGCTTTCCAAGCGCTATTTCTAGCGCTAAAACACCTGAACACTGCCTCAGTGTCAAAGGGGCTTTAAGGCTGGGCTCACACCATTGCGAATTCGATGCGGGATGCTTGTTGTAATTTCATGATTCAAAAATATTAAAGCCAGAACAACAAATCACTAGACAACGCAAATTCTTTTAGGAGGCTGTGCAATGTTTGCTCTCCTACTTTATCCCTTTAGGCTGCTTTCACACTGAAATCGCCTGCCCTAAGCAGTAAAGCACCCCTTGATTTAGCGGCGCTTTTGCGCCACTTTTCGGCCGCTAGTGGGGCACTTTTAACCCCAGAAAAGGGGTTAAAAACTCCTATGTTGTTGCCGCTTCCGAAGCACTGCCCATTTTGGGAGCGTAGTATACAGCGCTCCCAAACCACCCTAAAGACGCTGCTTGCAGGACTTTTTCCAACGTCCCACAAGCGCACCGCTCCAGTGTGAAAGCACCCATTGTTTTCAGGTGCTTTTTCTAGCGCTAAAACACCTGAAAACTGCCTCAGAGTGAATTTGCATGTCAGGAGACTGTGACCGTGTTAGAAAAGTTTCTGTTTGTGTGTCTATTAAAATAGAGCGGACACTGATTTTTAAGATGGCTTCCGAGCACATGTTGTATTAACTTGTTATACCTTTTGTTCTAACTAACCCCCATACATAGAATATAGAGATATTAGGCTTACCCATATATGGGTAACAGGTTGTACAGGAAACACTAGTTATAAAGTACCATTCTGTACCAAGCACTTCAGTGTTTTCCTTAGCCAATGAGAAGTTTTATTGTTGTTTCATTGTAAGAATGAGGAGGGGGGCTTTTTCTGTTTCTGGCTCACTTTTGCTATAATCTTCACCTGTACCGATGCATGAATAAATTGTCTTCACTATTAAACACATGGGCCCAGATTCAAGAAGCGGTTGCGCGGCGCAATAGCTGTTTTGCTCCCGCGTAGCGAATGCCCCTGATTCAGGAACATCGCTACACGGACTGCAGCCTAGGATATGACAGGCATAAGCCTCCTTATGCCTTCATATCTCAGGCTGCATTCTTGCGTTGGCCGCTAGGGGGCGCGGCCATTGTGATCGGCGTATAGTATGCAAATTGCATACTACCACCGATTCACAAAAGTTGCGCGGGCCCTGCGCACGCAAGGTACGGAGTTTCCGTACGGCGACTTTAGCGTAAGGCTGCCCCTTCTCATAGTAGGGGCAGCCAATGCTAAAGTATAGCCGCCCTTCCCGCTCGTGAAATTTAAATTTCACGTCGTTTACGTAAGTCCAGCGCCATTCACGTTCACTTAGAAGCAAATGACGTCCTTGCGACGTCATTTGCCGCAATGCACGTCGGGAAAGTTTCCAGACGGAGCCTGCGCTGTTCGCTCGGCGCGGGAGCGCGCCTAATTTAAATTATTCCCGCCCCCCGGCGGGATCATTTACATTAGGCGCCCTTACGCAGGGCTAATTAGCATAGCGCCCGGCGCAATTTACGGAGCTACTGCTCCGTGAATCGCGGGCAAATCCAAATATTTGCGTGGGCGCAGAGCAAAATCTTTGCCCTTTGCCCACGCAAATATTGCACGGCTCTACCTGAATCTGGGCCATGGAGTTTGACTGAAAACAGGGGAAGAATTTTCCAGTTCACACGGCTCCAGTGCAAATTTCATAGGAGTCCTGTGCATTTTCTGGTCCGTTTCAGGTCCGAATTCATACAAAAATTCGTGCTGAAATTGGACCTGAAACGGTGAATGGAGACACACCGGACCCCTGCTATGAGCCACTTCGTTGCTCAGTGTGAGCCCGGCCTAAAAGCAAACACATATTAAATTACACAGGTTGTGTGGCTGGCTGATTAAGGTGTTTTAACAAAATTCACTTAGGCCAGGTTCACACCTATGCGAATTGAGTGCGGTTTAAACCGCATCTAATTCGCAGGACATTTCAAAATACATTGTTTTCAATGAGGCTGGTTCACATATGTGCGATGCATCCGCACTGCGTATTGCCTCCAAACCGCATGCGGTTTTTATGTCTTGCGGTGCGGCTCAGGTGCGAATTCAGTCCCATTATCTTCTATGGGTACGCATCTAATTCGCACATGTGTTCAGTTCTCTGCAGGAGTTTCTCTCATTCAGCTCAATACAATTCTCCCCCACTCTCCTCTCACCCGGAAGTTCTCCCAGGTCTCCAAATTCGCACCTGATCTGCAGCTAAACCGCAGTTGATCTGCAGAACACCCTCTAGAGAAATCTGCAACGACAACGCAGCTCAAAAAAGCAACGCACTAGTGTGATTCCGGCCTCAGTGCCTTACCTACATTAAATTAGCCCCTGAACCTGTATAATTAATGTGTTCAATTTTAAAGGGATGAGGTAACGGCCCTAGATGACTTCATGTCCAATGTCAATGATTGGGTTCCGACTTTGATCCGACCATACCAGGCCCTTTGAGTCTGGTATGAATCTTAAGAAAAAAACTCCACGGCAAAAAAAAAAAATGGTGTGGGGTCCCCCCCAAAAATCCATACCAGACCCTTATTTGACCATGCAGACCGGGAGGTCAGGAAAGAGGGGGGGGGCAAGCAAGCGCCCCTCCTCCTGGACCATACCAGGCCACATGCACTCAACATGGGGGTATTGGTGCTTTGGGGCTCTTCCCAACAACTTTGGACAGTGGTTGTGGGGGACTGCGGATGGGGGGGCTTATCGGAAACTTAAAGTCCCCTTTAACAAATGGCCCCCCCCTATGTTAATGAGTAGAGTATGGGGTACATTGTACCCCTACCCATTCACCCACCCACAAAAGTGTAGTGTAAATAAAACCAAGAGATGGTTTGTGATAAGTCCTTTATTTAAAGCTCTCAAACATTTGTTGTCGGAAATTCTGACAGCAAATGTACGATGGAGCATACACACGGTTGGATTTTCCGACAACAAGCTCACATCGAACATTTGTTGTCAGAAATTCCGACCATGTGTATGCAGCGTTACACTTCTTACTGCAGCACATGATAAGTGTAGCGCCTGGATACTTTCATAGCAGGTGCTGCTGTTAATTTCGAGGGGGGCAGAGAGTTAGTTGCCTCTGACCATGTTTATTTGGCTAAATTTAAGGCCTCTGTTGCAGCTCTGGCTGTACTGTGTGCCCATGGCTGTTGTCTGGGGAACCTCTCTCCCCCAGACAGCAGGTGGCAGCAGTGAGGTCAGGGACGTGTGGATACTTCTCCTCTGCAACCAATCAGGAGGGTTGATCACCTTGCTGTGCATGCTGGGGGAGAGGTATTTAGGGGGCAGACACCATTGGTTTGCGTTGTCGCCTTGCCACCATCCACCTGGGCAGTCGTCCCACCACCCTCGTGTGTGGCCCTCCTGGCCGGGGTGTGTGTGTTGCAGTGTTCCAGGCTCCGGGGCCACGTTGGTCCGGAGCATTAATCTACCTCGTAGACTCAGTAGATAGACTGAGTCTGCAATTTGCAAGTGGTCCTGGGCTGTCCGTCCTGTGGGAGGAAGCCGATGGAGAACCTGTCTGGGAGATACCGAGCACAAGGCTGGTGTCTCAGGAGAGGCTTACTTGCTCATCGAAGGACATTTGTTTCTGAGAGGCTGGACGATGGTCACCTGTCAGTTCCTGACATAACTAAAGCTGTTTGAAGGAGATCCTAAATCCAGTGCAAAATCCATTTGAGAAGGATTTGGACCGAAACCATCTCCACCTTTAGGATGGTCTGTGGCAGAGACTTCACCCTAAAGTTTCCGAGTGACACTCTGGCTGCTAGGCTGGTGAGAGAGACCTATACAGATGCACTATACCCACTCTGGCTTGAGTGGCGATGAAAAGTTGTCGTTGGAAGCAGGACTGTTTACAGGAACCAGTTACACCTGAATCTGTCACCTTCCATTCCATCTATCCCTTGACATCTCTACTATTTACCATTTTTTACCCCGTTGGGTAATAAAAGCACAGAAAAGACACTTGTCGTGTGGACATTGACTTTATTACAGCTCTCATCCAGTACCCTAGACGGTGGGAAGATAGAGGTAACCTGCTAAATGTATGGAGGACTAGAAAGATATAACCATGCCAGTGGTGCAGCAGAAAACATACAGGCAGTGAGCAAAGGAAGGTTTGGGGGGCAGGAACAAATACATCCATCTGTTTATTTTTCTCATTAGCAATCAACAGAAATGAAATTAAGATTTCTTAACCACTTCAGCCCCAGACCATTTTGCTGGTCAATAACCACTTTTTGCGATTCGGCACTGCGTCGCTTTAACTGACAATTGCGCGGTAGTGCGACGTGGCTCCCAAACAAAATTGGGGTCCTTTTTTCCCCACAAATAGAGCTTTCTTTTGGTGGTATTTGATCACCTCTGTGGTTTTTATTTTTTGCACTATAAACAAAAAAAAAAAAAAATAATAATATTTTTTACTTTTTGCTGTAATAAATATCCCCCAAAAATATATAAAAAAAATATTTTTTTCCTCAGTTTAGGCCGATACGTATTCTTCTACATCTTTTTCGTAAAAAAAAAAAAAAAACACAAAATGTATTTATTGATTGATTGGTTTGTGCAAAATTTATAGCGTCTACAAAATAGGGGATAGTTTTATGGAATTTTTATTAATACATTCTTTTTTTACTATTAATGGTGGCGATTTTTATCGGTACTGCGACCTTATGGCGGACACTTTTGACACATTTTTGGGATCATTGGCATTTTTATAGCGAACAGTGCTATAACAATGCATTGATTACTGTAAAAATGTCACTGGCAGGGAAGGGGTTAACACTAGGGGCGAGGAAGGGGTTAATTATGTTCCCTAGGTGTGTTCTAACTGAAGGGGGGGTGGGACTGACTTGGGGAAATGACAGATCGCTGTTCATACATTGTATGAACAGACGAACAGTCATTTCTCCCCCTGACAGGACCGGGAGCTGTGTGTTTACTTGCACGGCTCCAGGTTCTCGCTCTGTAACGAGCGATCGTGGGTGCCCGGCAGTGATCGCGCGCGTCGGCACCAGGGGCTGAAATGCGAAATCACGTAATATTACGTGATTTTGCGCAGCCGAGCCGACCTGCCGCCGTAAAACTGCAGGGAAGAGAGGAGCCTCTAAGTGTAGCAATATGGTTACATTTAATGAACGTACAACATTTAGCAACTTATTGCTACACTTAGAGGCGCCTCTCTTCTCTTTTATACCCTGTAAAAAAAATGCTTTGATATACAAGTGCTTTGGATCAAAAGCATGTTTCTGGAACGAATAATGCTTGCAAACCAAGTTTTTACTGTACTAGAGAAAATCATATACCTGGCCTGGAAAAAAATACTGTCTGTATAAGAATTGCATACACAGTGAGGGGAAAAAAGTATTTGATCCCCTGTTGATTTTGTATGTTTGGCCACTGACAAAGAAATGATCAGTCTATAATTTCAATGGCAGGTTTATTTTAACAGTGAGAGACAGAATAACAAAAATATCCAGAAAAATAAATTTGCATTTTAATGAGTGAAAAAGTATTCGATCCCCCATCAATCAGCAAGATCTATGGCTCCCTGGTATCTTCTATACAGGTAAAGAGCTGAGATTAGGAGCACTCTCTTAAAGGGAGTGCTCCTAATCTCAGCTTGTTACCTGTAAAAAAAGAAACCTGTCCACAGAAGCAATCAGATTCCAATCTCTCCACCACAGCCAAGACCAAAGATCTGTCCAAGGATGTCAGGGACGAGATTGTAGACCTACACAAGGCTGGAATGGGCTACGAGATCAATCGCCAAGCAGCTTGGTGAGAGGGTGACAACAGTTTGTGTTTCTTCCATTTGCAAACAATCGCACCAAGTAACTGTCAATCTCCCTCCAGCTGGAGCGCCATGCAAGATCTCACCTTGTGGCGTTTCAATGATCATGAGAACGGTGAGGAATCGGCCCAGAAGTACACAGGAGAATCTTGTCAATGATCTCAAGGGAGCTGGAACTATAGTCACCAATAAAACAATTGGTAACACACTATGCCTTGAAGGACTGAAACCCTGCAGCGCCTGCAAAGTCCCCCTGCTCAAGAAAGCACATAAAAAAAAGCCCATCTGAAATTTGCTAATGAACATCTGAATGAGTCGGAGGAGAACTGGGTGTAATTGTTGTGGCCAGATGAGACCAAAATTTAGCTCTTTGGCATCAACTCAACTGTGTTTGGAGGAGGAATGCTGCCCATGACCCCAAGAATACTATTCCCACCGTCAAACATGGAGGTGGAAACATTAAGCTTTTGGGGTGTTTTTCTGCTAAGGGGACAGGACAACTTCATTGCATCAAAGGAACGATGGACAGACCATGTACAAATCTTGGATGAGAACCACCTTCCCTCAACCAGGGCATCGAAAATGGGTATTCCAGCATGACAATGACCCAAAACACACAAAGGATTGGCTCAAGAAGCACATTAAGGTCCTGGAGTGGCCTAGCTATTCTCCAGAACTTAATCCCATAGAAAATATGTCAAGGGAGCTGAAGGTTCGAGTTACCAAATGTCAGCTTCAAAACCTTAAAGCGGAGCTCCACCCTAAAGTGGAACTCCTGCTGATCGGAACCCTCCCCCCTCCGGTGTCACATTTGACACCTTTCAGGGGAAGGGGGGTTCAGATACCTGTCTAAAGACAGGTATTTGCACCCTCTTCCGGCCACAGTCTGCGGGCATGACGTCACCTCCCCCCATTGTGTTCTGGGAACACTCGGCTCCCAGAGCACAGCGGGAGCCAGTCAGCAGGCGCAGCGCGACTCGCGCATGCGCCGTAGGGAACCGAGCAGTGAAGCCGGAGCGCTTCACTTCCTGGTTCCCTCACCGAGGATGGCGGGGGGCAGCAGAGTGACGAGCGAACGCTCGTCATCTGCTGTGGACGGCGCTGGACTCCAGGACAGGTTACGTGTGCCGATATTAAAAGTCAGCAGCTGCAGCATTTGTAGCTGCTGACTTTTAATATTTTTTTTTTTCAGCGGACATCCGCTTTAATGACCTGGAGAGGATCTTCATAGACGAGTGGGACACAATACATCAGATGTGTGCAAACCTGGTGGCCAACAACAAGAAACGTCTGATCTCTGTGATTGCCAACAAGTGTTTTGCCACCAAGTACTAAGTCATGTTTTGCAAAAGTGTCAATACTAATTTTACTCATTAAAATGCGAATCAATTTATAACTTTTTTGAAATGCATTTTTCTGGATATTTTTGTTGTTATTCTGTCTCTCACTGTTAAAATAACCCTACCATTAAAATTATAGACTGATCATTTCTTTATCAGTGGGCAAATTTGCAAAATCAGCAGGGGATCAAATACTTTTTTCCTTCACTGTAGATAAACTGTCTTCCCTTTGAAAGGTTTTATAATTCAGCATTCAGGTCCTGCAGACCAGCTGTAAAGCAAGGCATCCTGTCACAGTTTATACCTTAATTTAAATAGGTTAAATACATTCCAGGTGCATTAAAACAAAAAGATGTTCAATGTCTAATGCCGCGTACATACGATCGGGCTTTTGCCCAGCCAAATCACATCGGAGAAAAATCTAAACTCCGATGGAATGCATCGGAATTTCTGATGAAAAAAACTCAGATGGGGCTGCACACGATCGGAATATCCGATGGAAAAAGTCTGTCAGACTTTTTCCATCGGAAATTCCGATCCTGTGTATTTACAGTTCATTTTCTTCCTAGGAGCAGCTAAAGCCTGTGCCCTACTAGCATGCTGCAGAGTGGAACCCTTGAAGAAGCATGGGTCTCTATGCAGAGGTCCAGAAACAAATTGTAAGACCCCTTTCATCCTGGGGTGGCACTTTACCGTAGTTTTAGCTGCACTTTTCGGCCGCCAACGGGGGTTTAAACTTTAACCCCCGATAGCGGCCGACGAAAGGGTTAAAAACGCCCGTGTTGCGGTGCTTCGTGCTGCGGTGTAGGAGCGCTCCCACACTGCCCCAAAGATACTGCTTGCAGGACTTTTTTCCTGTCCCACAAATGCACCACACCAGTGTGAAAGCACTCGGGCTTTCACACTGGGGAGGTATGAGAGGCGCTTTACAGGCACTACTTTTAGCGCTAACATTTCTGAAGAGCAGTCCAGTGTGAAAGGGGTCTTAAGACATTTAACAACTTTTGTTTTGATGTACCTGGAATTTATTTAGGCAATTTAAACTAAAATGGCAAATTGAGCTTTAAAGAGACTTTGCAAGACAAAATTAACTGGAAAAGGCGTGTCCTGCACCCCTGAAACTCACGTTGTCTGTGATTCCTTTCAGATCCTGCCTCTGTTGCGGCCGGCACTAAAAAAATATAGGATTTTTGTACTCACCGTAAAATCCTTTTCTCTTTCGTTAGGGTTATATGCCTTCTATCAGGAGAGGACTAGGCAGAACATGTAACAGTACCGCTCAGGGGGCGGTCCTACTGGCTATAACCCCTCACCCTGCATCCAGCAGCTCAGTTCGTCAAAAAGCAGTACAAACATAACAGGAGGCGTGGGTGCTGTGTCCGTCAATGAACTTCAGAGAAAAGGATTTTACTATGAGTACAAAAAATCCTAATTTTCTCTTTCGTTCATTGACGGACACAGCTCCTTTAATCTTGACCTTAGGGACGTCCCCAAGCAGTGTCAAAAAAACAAAGGGGTGAGAACAGAAAGCAAACAAACTCCACCAAGAACATCCAGAACTCCTCAACGGAGGAGTTGCAACTTTAAACAGCCGCAAAACCTTGCGGCCGAAGGAAGCATCCGCAGATGCACTCACATCAACCTTGTTCAAGTGTGAATGGACGACCATGTCGCCGCCTGGCACACCTGGGAAACGGACGCCTGATTTCGGAAAGCCCAATTGCCCTGGTCTAAAGCATAGTGACAGGAAAGGGAGGCGCCCGCATAAGCCTGAATCACGATCTGTCTGATCCACCGAGAAATGGAGGTCGACGAAACAGACAGGCTCTTCTTTGGCCCAACCACCAACACAAACAGTGAGTCTGACCTCCGAAACGGTGCCGTAGCAGACAGATACACCCGCAGAGCTAGGACCACATCCAAGGAATATAAAAGCAACCTCTTTGGGGTGCGACGGCCGAGGACACAGGGATGGAAGCAGGAGGGGCCACATGTCGAACCCCTTGCATAAACGTGCTCACCATTGAATGAGCCACCGAGGGTCGTTGAAAAAAAACAGCCAAGGCTGATATCTGCCCCTTAATGGTGCTTAAGGCAAGTTTTTGATCCACTCCAAGCTGCAAAAACGGCAAGAAACCTAGTAATTACGTGGACACCACCCCATCTCTTCACACATAGAGATGTAGGCCTTCCACGTGCGATGATAAATCTTCAGAGAAGATTACGTCCATGCCCTCAGCATGGTGGAATTACCGAATTTGACAGGCCTCGGTCCCTTAGCACCTGACTTTCAACAGCAATGCCGTTCAAGCCATCAACTGTAAAGCAGGATAAAGTATAGGACATTGCGAAAGAAGGTCCCCTCGCATCGGCAGTCGCCAAGGAACATCCGGCACCAGGTGAACCAAGTCCGCCTACGAGGGGCGCCGAGGCCAATCTGGGGCAATTAGAATCATCGGAATCCCCTCGATCTCTACTCTGCAAAGAAGTTTTAGCAGAGGAAAAGCATAAATTAGCCGATACTGTCCCCACGGAGCCACCAACAAGTCTGTTGCGTCCGCCCAGGGATCTTTGGACCTGGCCACAAACCTCAACACCTTCCGATTGAGTCGAGAAGCCAGGAGATCCACATCTGGCATGCCCTATCTCAGGCAAAGGAGCCGAAAAACACATCCGTGTAGCGACCATTCTCCTTGGTCCAGCATCTGACGACTTAGGTAGTCTGCTTGCCAGTTTTCTACACCCGATAGAGACGGCACACTCCAATCTGCCCACCGCAGAATGTGAGCGACCTCCAATGCTGCAGCCAAGCTTCTTGTTCCCCCTTGATGGTTGACATGGTTGGATCCTGACTGGGCGTCCCTGCAGCCTCAGTGACCATGTGGAGAGGCACCGCCTGATAGCCCGAAGTGCCAGCACATTGATCGGCAAGCAGGATTCTTCCTGCGTCCAGCGACCCTGTGTCGACTGTACCCCCCAACCGGTCAGGCTGGCGTCCGTCGTGATCACCGTCCAGTAAAAAGGAAGGAACGACTTCCCGGACTGAAGAGCCGGAGACCTCAGCCACCAGATCAGGGAATCCCTGACCAACCGGCTCACCCAGATTTGACAATCCAGGGACAACAGAGATTTGTCCTATTTTGACAGAATCTCCTTTTGCAAGACTCAAGTGTGGAATTGAGCATACGGTACCGTCTCGAAGGTGGCTACCATGGGACCCAGGACTCGCATTCAAAAGCGCAGCAATGACCACCTGCGGGACGCAAACAGCTTCACCGCAGCCTGAAGAGTCTGCAACTTGTCCGAAGGGAGAAAAACTCTCGCCTCTGAGGAGTCCAGAATCAATAAGTCGGCACCAATACTGACTTCTGGAGGTTCAGTACCCAACCATACTCCCGAAGAGTCTGACTGGCAATCGCCACATCCTCTAATTCTGAGGCGGAAGCTGCTCTCACAAGGAGGTCGTCCAGGTAGCCGATCTTGAGCTGTCTCAGCAAAGCCAGAATCGGGGCAAGCACCTTGGTGAAAACTCTCGGTGCCGACACTAGGCCAAAAAGGTAGAGCTACAAATTGGTAGTGCTCGTCCCCTACTGCAATCCGCAGAAACCTCGGATGCCTGACGCAAGTATGCAAGTATGTGTCCTTGATGTCCAAGGACATGTCCAAATCCCCCAGATGGAGTGCAGCGACCACAGAGCGAACTTTTGGACTTTTACAAAGCAGTTGAGGGCCTTGAGCTCCAGGATTGGACAGACCCGTCCTTTTTTGGGACTACAACAGATTAGAGTAGAATCCCTGAAACCTTTCCGGCGACAGTACAGGTATTATCACCCTGCGCATCAGCAGGTCCTGCACTACCCCAAACAGGGCGTCTCCCGACGAGACGGAAGAAGATGAAGATTGGGAGGGAAAAAAATCTGCTTGGTTGACAAGAAAAACTCTTGTACCCTGATGAAACCACTTCGCAAACTCACTGGTCGGAAAGCAGGGAGGTCCACTGAGTTGCAAACTCGTGAAGGCGACCCCCCACCCGAAAGTCGGACAGGGGCAAACCTTCACGCTGTCGCAGATTTGTTTGCAGGCTTGGTTGGCTTGTGAAACCAGGGATGCTTTTGTCCCTCAGCCGACACCTTGTCTACCTGGGAACACTTACCTACGGGCCCGGGCGGACGGAAAAAACGGTTCTGAGCGGAAAAGGAGGGCCCTGGCCTACGGCGTGGCTCCTTATCTTTTCTGGATTGTGGGAGTAGCGTGCTCTTACCCCCAGTGACATTTTTAATAATGTCATCCAGCGAGGCTCCAAATAGCCTCTCTCCCTGGAAGGGCAAATCTGCCAGAGCCTTCTTCTTAGACGTCTGCAGACCAGTATTTTAGCCAAATCAGGCGACGTAGCACCACCGCAGATACTGAGGCTCTGGAAAGCAAGGGAGCTGTATCTAAGGCCGCATCGCAGACATACTTAAGGCCATGGACCAACTGGTCCGCCAGTTCCACGCAGACCGGGGAAGCCTGTTGCCCTACCAACTTGTGGTGCAACAATTTTGCCCATTCAGTGAACGTCCGAGACACCAGGGCCGTGGCCAACACTGGCTGCAATGCTAAGCCCAGTACCGTGAACATGGACCGGGCCACCGCCTCGGCCCTCCTGTCTGCAGGGTCCTTAAAGGCAGGGGTCCCCTCTACCGTAATCGTTGTTACTTTATTTAACCTGGATACCGGAGGCTCCACAATCGGGGGAGATGTCCATTTTTTCAGGAATTTCTCCTCAAAGGGGTAACGGACCCGAAAAGGCCCGCTGCGGCCTTTCCCATTCTTTGTATATGAACTTATCAAAATAAGTTAGGTAGGGAAACACCTTAGCAGTACGGGACGGCTTGTGGGACCCAAAAGGGACCGACACCTTAGTAGATGCCCCCCGCCGTATCCTCCAATTTTAGGGTTACCCGCACTGCGGTAATAAGTGCTCCAACAAGCGCCCTTTCCTGCACTGACCCAGACATGGAGTCATCCTCACTGCCCGAATGGTCCTGGTCCACATCCTCTGACACGTCAGAACAGGGGCCCGTGTGCAACAGCAAGGCCTGAGCCTGAATCAGAGTTTTCCCCAGAAGATGGTGGGGGAGGGGGCGTTTTTACCCCCCTTGCACCCGTATGCCGCTTTCACCCTGGCAACAAAGGTCTCCAGGACAGCGACAAAGCGCCCATAGGCAGCGCAGGTGCAAGGGTACCAGTTGCTAACACAGGGATGTCTGGGGAAGAAGCACCAGCTTCTGATGCCATGCTGACCCACACCGCCTGACACCCGTTAGGGACCAATGGCAAGGTACATAAAACGTCCACCCTCCTAGCTGCTACAGACCGAGGGACCACCCAGAGGACTCATCACCCTGACCCAGGTACTGCACAGCGCTGCCGTCCGCTCTCTCTACTGCACTGCCTGTGCCGAGGTGTTCTTCTGCGTCTGAGCTGTTCGCGCTGTTCAGAAGGCTATTTCTAGAGGCCAAAACTAAGCTGAGACTACAAAAAAAATGGCCGCCTCAGGAACGAGCGCGGGCTACAAGAAAATGGCCGCCCCCCATTTTCAGCAAAACAATGCGCGCGGGCCACAAGAAAATGGCTGCCGGGCTCAGCCAAATTGGCTGCCGTGAGGGAAAAGAAAAGGCTGCAAACACCCTGATCCTCCACGCGGAGGCATCCCAAAAAGACAGACTAGAGACCCCACTAAGGAGCGCGGACCCTGGACACCCAGCACAGCCCCCAGCCAGGACTCGGAGCCCCCCCCCCGGTCAAGAACACAGCAGGCCCAGCCACCACAGAGCATGGGGAGGAGGGAAGGGACAGGAAGAGAAGGGAGAGCGAGAGACCCCCCTAGTCAACCTCCCCAGGAATGCCTAGCTGTTCCATCCTGCCGAAACAGGAGGAACCCTACTTACCCGTCCTGTGGGGACTGCTGGACGCATTCCGGACAGACCCAACACCCGAGCGGTACAGGGTGGCTGTCGGCCACGGCACACTGCGACTCGGACAGCAGTAGCCCGGTCATATGTGTGCCCTGGAGCATATAGCTCACCGGCCACCCCTGGAGAAAACGGGGCATGTCGTGACCAATCCAGCGCGTAGCTAAAGGCCTGCTCACGCTCAATGGCCGGGCTGGGGAGACTACCAGGATCTATATTATCCAGCCGGCTGTTGATAGTAGATCTCAGGATCAAAAAAAAGTAGAAAACAAAATCTCCAGGACCAATGGTCCCAAACGGGAGCCAGGTCCTTCTATGCTAGACAGAAAAAAACTGAGATGCTGGATGCAGTGTGAGGGGTTATAGCCAGTGGGACCGCCCCCTGGGCGGTACTGTTCAGCTTTGCGGTTACATGTTCTGCCTAGTCCTCTCCTGATAGAAGGCATATAACCCGAAGGTCAAGATTAAAGGAGCTGTATCCGTCAATGAACAAAAGAGAAAAAATGGTTGGCTGCTGGGGATGGATGCTAAGGGGAAATATGATGTTACTCCCTCAGTCTTGTGACAGTGCTCAGGTCTAATCTAGACCTGGGCACTGTCACAGGGGAGGAGGTCACATGCCCCCGAAAATACCAGGTATTGTTGCCAGTGTGATTGGCATGGTAGTGCCAACAAGGCGAGTCTCAGAGGGATCAGTATTCAAGGTCTTTACACAAACACTGTCACTTTTCCATACATGGGCAAGGTGATGGAGTCTCTTTAATACTCACCTCTCCTGCCACCTAATCCTCTGATATTTGCATTATGGCCTATAACAATCCTCACATATGATATTGTTGGGTATTGTGTTCCCGCCATGGGCTGTGGTTCCATTAGCCAGGTCCACGTCAAGCTGTGTCCTGTTGTGACATATTGGACTGCATCCAACACAAGGAACAAATTGTAGGTAGAACAACAAGTACTTCAAAAGGAAATTAGTGACATCTAATGAATATAGCTTTACTACAGGACAGGCCTATGTAATATTAAAGTGAGGTATGCAACATATACAGACTGACATTTAAAGCATACTTATCCCAAAATATACCTAAGTGGTCTAACTTATGTCACCAACAAGCTTCACCACAAAAGGGATCTCCCTGAGCTAATGAAACTGGGTGTGCTAAATTTTGAAATTTCAACTTCATGCTTGATCCCTACCATGCACACTGCATATCACAGGTCTGTCTGTGCACAGAAAGAAATCCACATCCAACTTGAAACTACTACACAATGAAGACACATACATTTTGCAGTATTCACATTTTATTAAGAGCCAGATAAAATTATTTGCATACAGAAGTCTAATTAAAATATTTAATCTCCTTGAAACAACAAAAATAGGATTTTTGTACTCGCCGTAAAAATCCTTTTCTTGAAGTCCATTAATGAACACAGAAAGTGTTACACCATCTGGTTATAGGGCTGCTTACAGGAGGACTGGAAACTCACAAAAAAAAAAAAACTGTTGTCCAGCCCAGGATGAACCCTCCAGCATATCTCAGTTTTTGTAACAAAGCTTGATCATAAACACAGAGGGTGGGACTTATATCCCTCAATGGACTCCAAGAAAAGGATTTTACAGTGCGTACAAAAATCCTATTTCTTGTCAATTAAGGAACACAGGAAGTCTAACCTTTCTGGTGTCCAAAATTGGTCCAACTGAGGGGATGGCAACACAGAAAATGGCCAACAGGCCTGTAGCTTTAAAAAAAAACAAAAAAACACATCTAAAAACGGACGTTACACACAAAGTTGGCATCAGATGAGACTTGACCATCAACCTGGTAGAGAAAGTGAGAACATGACGTCAGGTGGCAGCCTTGCAAATCTGGGAAACAGAAGCAGTGTAACCAAATCCTTGAGACCATAAGCTTGATTGATGGCGTGTCTGAGTCACCTAGAGATGGTGAAATGAGAACATGGTGCACACCTACAGGACCATTCGGGATGGCAAAAATGCAATCAGTCTTTGTGAAAAAAAGCAGCGACAGAAATAGATATTCATGGCCTCAACCACATGCAGGCAATGGAGAGAAATTTCCTTCTGGTGAACTTGAGCTGGAGGGAGGGATGGAAAAGCAGTGTCCTGGTTGAGGTGAAAGGCGGCAACTACCTTAGGTAGGAAGGAAGTGCTGGGCCTCAGCTTCACCTTGTCTCCGAGCAAGACCAGAAAAAGGTACTTGCAGGATATAGCCACAAGTTCATACACCAACCATGTAGAGCAGAGGGCTAAATAAAAACACTAACATGTGGATGAGCATTAATGGGTTTAAAAGCACAGAGAGAATCCGATTAAAATATCATGGAGTCAAAAGGGAAACAAACAGGTGGAACAAACAGGAGACCACCCCTACAAATATCTATCAAGAAGCGAGAGGTTAAAAGTCTCCGAAATAAGACATTGAGAGAAAAGACCTAACCACTGCTGATGCTGAGAGTACAATGCTGGTCCAGACCCATCTGCAGGTAGATCATTTATTTCCTAAAGAATCTCCTAAAATGGAATCACAGAGACCAGGTGAGGTATGCCTTCCATGTACGATGATAAACCTTGAGAAGTTTACTTCCCAACTTCCCACACATTGTGTGAATCACTGATTAAGACATGCCATGGTATCCCAGAACTCAGGCTTCAACAGCCATATCATCATTTAAAGCCAGCGACTTTGAAGCAGACTGGTAATTTAGTCCTTGAGATTGAAGATCCTGTCAATCTGTAAGAGCCTATAAAGCAAGCAGTAGGAGCCTTACCAGGTCAGAGTCCCACATCTGTCAATCTGGAACAATGAGGGCCACTGGAATGCCCTTCATCTCAATCCTACAAAGCAGATGTATTAGAAGTATCAGGGGATGAAAGGCACAGATCAGGGTGTACCGATTCCACTGAGCCACCAGAGCATCCATTGCTCATGCTAAAGGATTCTTGTATCTGGAGACAAACCTGTTCAGTTTGTAGTTGAAACTGGAAGCAAGGAAGTCACTAGATGAAGTCCTGGAACACTTACAGCTGTAGGGACCACTGCCACAGGTCCAGACACTGCTGACTCAGAAAGTCGAGCTGTCGCAGTGAGACTTCCAGTTCCTTCCTTATGCTTGATGTGTGCCACTACCTTGGCATTGCTTGACACAAACAGGATCGGGTGACCCTCCAGCAAGGAATTTTAACACCATAGAGGGACAGTGAAATCACTCAAAGTCCCAGAACTTTGATCTTTATTGACCAAGTCTTCTACACCGACAGGGTGCCCAAGACTCCTTCCAGCCCAAATGGTTGGCATGGATCATGAGAATCTTTCTAAATACGGGATGAAAGGACTTCCCGGATTCCTGTGCCATCAAGCAAGGGACAGCCTGGTCTTCAATTTGTAATCGGCTTTTCTACTTGTCTCAACAACAGAATATTGCGCTGTAGGAGTCTAGGGTGCATCTAAACCAGGACTTTCATACAAAAGCAGAAACTTAAATGTTTCCTAAACTGCAAGCACGAGTCAGAAAGTGGAGAATGAAGTTTCTACTGAGAGAACAATATTCTGGCCTGAGCTGTGCCTAGGACTAGTCACAGATGCTCCCATGTGATGATTTGAAGCAAGCACTGATTCCTGAAGGTTAAGGATCCAGCTGAACGGTTGTAATGCCTGGAAAGTCAAGGCTACATTGCCTGACAGTGTACATTGCCCGACAGCCTGACATAATGTCTTGCACGACTGTAGTAAAAACTTCTTGTGAAAGGGCAGAAATGCTTAAGACATCCAACAAAGCTGGAAGATTCCAATGATGGGACATACTCTAGCAGAAGGCAGCATGATTCCAGGCTGCAGATATTTGCCACATCATCTGGCATGCTGCAAGCAACTCCAGAGCTATTAGTCGAGTAAGTTTCCCTCTGGCCACTTTCACACTTATGCGCTTTACAGGCGCTATTTTTAGCACTAAAAGCGCCTCTCCTGTCACTCAGAGCTTTCACATTGAAGCGGTGTGCTTGCAAGACGCTAGAAAAAGTCCTGCAAGCAGCATCTTTGGGGCTGTTTAGGAGTGGTGAATACACCTCTCCCAAAACGCCCCTGCCCATGAAATCAATAGCCAGCGCTGCCAAAGCATCTGCAAAGCGATTCGACAGTGGTGCTTTTAACCCCTTTTTGTAACCACTAGCGGGGGTTAAAAGCTAAAATGACCATAAAGCGCTGCTTTAACGTTAACACGGCCACCGCTTCAGTGTGAAAGTGGCCTCTGTGTCTAGAACCAGACATATTGTGACCGTGTAGCATATAAGCAATGTAAGCTCAGGGTACAAGGCAATGCTTCAGGTACATATGAAACCCAAACAGCTGGTAGCAGATGAGGGTCGATATACTGGAGGCGACCATGGTTTATAAAGACAGATAGCAGGAACAAACCAAAGGAAAGAGTTCCACGTGTCTTATTGCAATGCAGGATCAGCAGCTGGGAGATGCTTCCTTGGCACAGAATGGAGGGAAAGAGTGTGGAATGCTTCCTTGACACTCCACCCAGCAAATAACCTTTGCGCTCAGTCTCTCAGCATTAACCCTTTACATAATAGAAACTGTCAAGAAGTGGGATTAAGTAAAGGCACCCAGCAAAGTGAGGTAGCCCCTGGAGCTCAGCATGTTCAGCCTACTCAGAGTGGATTATCAGAGACTGGACAAGCACTAGGCAGTGCCAACAGCTTTGGATCTAGAAAGGGCTCTGCAGCTAACTTGTGCCAGAATGGAGCCTGGAAATTGCCTTACACAGAACCCAGTGCCCAAAGGTCCCTTCCAGGCTAACCCACCCCCACACATGCAGTCTAGCAGGGTCTGGTTGCAGCACTCCAAAGGCCACTAGATAACTGCCTTCGCAGAGACCAACACTCTAGCAGTAATGCAAAGAGTCTTGAATAGAAAAAAACACAACAGAGCTTAAAAAAAAAAAAAAAAAAAAAAAAAAAAACACACACACACACACACACACACACACACACAATACAGCCTCCTCCCAGGGCACCAAGAAACTGGGGCATGCTGGTAGGGGGAGGGGTTATCTTGTGCTGGCATGCAGTTTTTATTGCCAGTGTCCAGTCTCCTGTAGGTGGCAGTGAACCTAAAGGTTTAAGACTTACTGTATCCATCAATAGACCAGAGTTTTATTCTTAATTGTTTTTGTTTTATTTACATAAAGCAAGAGCTCACATGAAATACAAGAGTCCTCTACAGCCCCTCCCTATTGATTTCAGTATAATGTCAAGAAAACTACAGAATCCAGAATCAATTCACAGCTGACCTAGGTTAATGGACCATTTGGGTCTTGTAAATTGCCGTTTAAAAAGGAGAAGTAAGCATAGCCATGGCCAAATATTACTAAGAACTTCCAAAGTGGTGGTTTAGAATACACAGAGAAGGGAATAACTTCACTGTACTACTGTGTAATCATAAGTAATCCTTCTTCCTAATAAATTAACTTCATTCCCTGCACATCAACCTCTATTTAAATTGGATTCATAGTAGAAAGGATTGTCTTGATTGCAGAAATAAGACAGTGAATGATGGCCTCCTTAGTACCTGTCTATCTGCCCCCCCCTCCCCCCCCCAAAAAAAAAGAAGCTTAACCACTTCCATACCGGGCCTATTTTGGCACTTCTCTCCTACATGCAAAAATCATAATTTTTTTGTTAGAAAATTACTCAGAACCCCCAAACACTATATATGTTTTTTTAGCAGACACCCTAGGAAATAAAATGCCGGTCATTGCAACTTTTTATCTCGCACGGTATTTGTGCAATAATTTTTCAAACGCCTTTTTTTGGTGGAAAAAAACAGTTTCGTGAATTAAAAAATAACAAAACAGTAAAGTTAGCCAAATTTTTTTGTATAATGTGAAAGATGAAGTTACGCCGAGTAAATAGATACCCAACATGTCACGCTTTAAAATTGCGCACACTCATGGAATGGCGCCAAACGTCAGTACTTAAAAATCTCCATAGGGGTCGCTTATTTTTTTTTTTACAAGTTACAAATTTTGAGTTACAGAGGAGGTCTAGTGCTAGAATTGTTGCTGGCGCTCTAACGCACGCGGCGATACCTCACATGTGTGGTTTGAACGGCGTTTACATATGTGGGCGGGACTTACGTGTGTGTTCGCTTCTGAGCGCGAGCTATCGGGGATAGGGGCGTTTAAATTTTTTTTTAAATTATTTTAATTTTACTCAATTTCTTTTATTTTTACACTTTTTTTTTTTTGATCACTTTTATTCTTATTACAAGGAATGTAAACATGGTTCGTGACAGGTACTCTTTATGGAGAGATGTGGGGGTCAATAAGACCCCACATCTCTCCTTCAGGCTGGAAAGCATTAGATCGTGAAAAAAAATTCACAGATCGAATGCTTTCTGCCGCGATTGCGGCTGTGTTTACATTCCAGGACCCGGGCGTGACGTCATAACATCGCGCCCGGGCCTCAGACGATCATAGAGATGACTGGTGACCATCTGGTCACCAGTCTACTCTATGCTTTCCATCCGACGCCGGCGGATCTATTTCTCCGGGTCTCCGATGGCAAAGGAGAGCCCGGAGAAGCACCGGATGGCGGCGGGAGGGGGGGGGGGGGACGTCCCCTCCCGCCGCCTATAAGAACGATCAAGCGGCGGAACCGCCGCTATAATCGTTCTTATGGTACACAGAATCGCCGGCTGAAGAGATGGATATCTGAATGATGCCTGTAGCTGCAGGCATCATTCAGATATCCCCACTGAAAGTCCAGGACGTCATATGACGTCCTTGGGCGGGAAGTGGTTAAACAGTGTTAGAAATGAGGGAGGGGCTGTAGGAAGCAGAAAGCATTCAGGCATGTCAGAAAGCAAGATAAGGAACACAAAGAACACTGACAGAACCAAGGACTGGATGCACAGAAAAATAAGTTATACAGGCAGACAGTGTCCATGATAAAATGCTTGAAAAAATGTTTTGGCCAATGTTCCATTTTAAGGACAGATTCCCCTTTATGATAAAACTCAGCAACCACCCCACCAATGGCCTCTGCATCAACATTTCATGCATTCACCCATAACAGATACCCCTGGCATTGCTTGGTTTGCTCAGCTCAGCCCACTCTCTATAAAAAAGTAATTTTTAGCGTGGAAAATGCATTGCACTAGAGACGAGGAAAGGCCATATAAAGAAATATTCGTTTGGTCATCACTTCAGCGTGGAAACTGGGTGGACCAATTACTTTCTATGGCACCTGTCTTTGTGCAGCCCTGCACGTGGGTCTCTCATTGAAAATGTGCATTTATGGAGAGAAGGCAGCAAGGGGGAAGCTGTGTTATCGACATATCCAAGCTACAAAGTTGCAGTGTATTTACTGATGCCAAGGCCAAAGGAGTAGTAGTTTCTGGGATTCAAAACGGTAGTTAACCTGCCCTTGAAATCTTTTTGTTTGAAAATACGATTGCACTTAAACTGATGCAAAGTGCACAATACCTTTTAATAATTTTCAGTAAAAATAAATTGAGACATAAACTATGAAAAGAAAAAAAAAAAAGTTCAGTAAAATTGTGAGATAAAAATTTGAAATCTAGTTAAGCTACAAACCTTGGGATAAAAGTAGGTTATAAAAAGATTGTGAACCCCTAGAAATGTTCTGGATTTCTGAAAGTCATAAATGCATACATTTTACCTTGGTATCCTATTAGTGAACAAATAAATAAACATTTCCATATAACTAGTGAACAAAATAAAAAATATATAACGAACTGTTCTCAAGCACAGGTAACCAACATGTTGAGGTTTTTGTTCCTATATGGCAGGGAACCACAAATTTGAAAAACTGTCTGAAACAATTGACACAGCAGCTTTCAGTCCCATCACTTTGTGTGGTTGTCAACCTTTACTCAGTGAAGTGACTAGCCTCAGGTTGTACCTGATTATCTGCAGCCATTTCTTCTGTAGATTGTGCTTCAAAACACACAGATCAAATGATTCTTTCTTGGCTCCAGCAGCAGGGGGCAGGGATCTGATGTCACACACACACACACTGCATTGCTAGAGCACAGAGTTCCCCAATATCTGTGAGCTGATTGGAGGAAATGTATGCACCCCACTTTACACAGGCTTACAGGCTCAAAGAAAGTGGAGTGCCCACCCCTATATTCTTATTGGCCCATCACTATGATTGGTTGTTCTCCAGCATTACCAGGAATCCCAAAGCTTTGCCCAGACAATCAGATCAGCCTACCATTTGGCCACAGCAAAGACACTGAAAGCTGCTCCAGGCATCTCTTGGTGCCTGTACTTTATATTTGTTAACAGCTTCTTTTTTTTCCAAAGAGGCAGTCACTTATCCATTTAATCCCTTCAATCCCTTTAATGATATTAAATGTAAACTGTTTTTTTTTTTATCACATGAGGTTCCGGAATAAAAATCACAACATATTTTAAGATCCATTCAGTCAAAAATATAGGAACTTTCTAAGGGTTCACAAACTTTTCATACAACTGTATGTATTGGATGCATGTCATAAAATCCTATGTCACTGAAAATGTCCCTGTAAAATAACTCTTATCAATACATGACACTGCAACACTGAAACATTCGTTTCAGGACAAGACCGCTCGGTACATGGGTATCCAAATAATGTCATTTGAAAAAGGGAGCTACATTTGTGTTCAAAATTAATGGAACCTAAGATAGAGGTCAAGTCATCTACAGGGATGAAGACATTTCATACAGATTTAACAGTTCAAACTTTTAAAACCTTTTTCCAATTAGTGCAAAAACTGACTTTAAATGAGTTATCTTATTGGGATTATAGACTCAGTTGAAGTGACATTGCAAATAAGCATTTGACACGAATGTCTAACATGTGGATATCTGTCAAATACAGTTTGCAATCACAGATGGGCTTATATCGAAGGCCGCTGGGAAATGGTATGCAGTAATCCAGAGCAACAAGATATTCCCAGCTTTGAATGGACACACTAATGAATTTCACATTATAATGCACATAAACCGCTCTTTGTACTCTCTTCGTAAAGCCCAAGAGTGAAAAAATCCGGATAAAAACAGGAGCAGTTGCTGTGCTCTGCACATCAAAGGAGGGGACAAGTCGTTGTCTAAACAAGAGTCAATAAAATGGAATAACTGGATACTCCGCAGAACTATACATATGACGAATGAAACATGTAGTAAAACACATGAGTGTCACCAAGACGTAAAATATTCGGCAACCGGGGAAAGGAAAAGGTAGGGTGGAGGGAAGCACTGTTCCAGGAGCGCCATCTTATAAAAGCAAAACAGCTCCCTAATCCTGCGTTATCCCTCCCCCATCACAACAAAGTTCATTTTTTTCCCTGTACTTTATCGCCGTGAAAACCTATTCTTGAAAGCTTTTATTGTTTTGGCCATCATTGGAGCAACTTCTGAAAAATAAAAGAAAATGAGTTGGTACAACACACACACACCCTTAAGAGTTAAACAATTCAACAAAAAAAGCAGCTGAAAAGAAATCAAAGCAAATCTATAAATGTAAATGAGCATGATATACTGTACATTTAATTAAGCAGTACTTTGTTTTTCAGGAATCTGAATAAATGACACCTTTAATATAAAAAAAGAGATTTTTAATACAGCTTACCTGTAAAATCTTTTTCTTGGAGTACATCACGGGACACAGAGCGGCATTCATTACTATATGGGTTATATGGAGTACCTTCAGGTGATGGACACTGGCAATCTCAAACAGGAAATGCCCCTCCCTATATAACCCCCTCCCATAGGAGGAGTACCTCAGTTTTGTAGCAAGCAGTATGCCTCCCAAAATGGTCCTCAAAAGAGGGGTGGGAGCTCTGTGTCCCGTGATGTACTCCAAGAAAAAGATTTTACAGGTAACCTGTATTAAAAATCTCTTTTTCTTTATCGTTACATCACGGGACACAGAGCGGCATTCAATACTATATGGGATGTCCCAAAGCAATGCTTACAATGAGGGGAGGGAGAACATCTTCAAGACAAAAGGATTTAATTTAGAGATATACTCAAATCATAATAAATCCAACTTAGTTGAGAAAAATAATCTTAAATTTTAAATTTAACTCAAAAAAGGGGAGCCCCCGGAATCCGAGGGTCTCAAACTGCAGCCCGCAGCACTGCCTGCCCAAAGGCTGTATCAGTATTCCTTCTTACGTCCAACTGGTAGAATTTTGTAAACGTGTGGACAGAAGACCAGGTTGCCGCCTTGCAAACTTGAGCTATAGAGATCTGGTGATGTGCTGCCCAGGAGGCGCCCATGGCCCTAGTAGAATGAGCCTTTAATGATACTGGAGGAGGCAACCCTTTCAAGCCGTAGGCCTGAGTGATTAATTGCTTAATCCACCTAGAGATGGTGGACTTTGCAGCTGCCTGCCCCTTCTTGGGCCCATCCGGTAAAATGAACAGCACATCCGTTTTCCGGATCTTCTTTGTAGCTTTAAGATAGGCCTTCATGGCCCTGACAATATCCAAGGTATGCAGCAACCCTTCCTTTCTGGAAGTAGGTTTAGGAAAGAAGGATGGTAATACCAAATCCTGGTTCAGATGAAAACTGGATATAACCTTCGGTAGGAAGGAAGGATGAGGGCAGAGAACGACCTTGTCCTTATGAAAAATAAGATATGGTTCCTTACAGGATAAGGCCGCCAGTTCCGAAACTCTTCTTGCGGAAACTATGGCGACCAAAAATACTAACTTCCTTGTCAGTAAAACCAAAGGAATTTCAGCCAACGGCTCAAACGGTTGTTTCTGTAAACTTGACAGAACAAGATTTAAATCCCACGGGCAAAGCGGATTTAACTGGAGGTTTAATACGTAAGACCCCTTGAAGGTTCACCCTGTTAAAAAAAAAAAGTTTTTTTTTATTAGACCATTAAATTCGGCATCGTAGCGCGAGCTACGGTATGCCGGTCTTACATTTTTTATCCCCGTACTCACCGTGCTATCGATGATTGAAGAATCCGGGGAATGGGCGTTCCTATGGTGAGAGAAGGTGATTGACGGCCGGCCCTGGCACGTCACGCTTCTCCGGAAATAGCCGAAATAGGCTTGGCTATTCACGGCGGCTGCGCATAGCCTGTGCGCAGGCGTCGTGAATAGCCGAGACCTACTCCGGCTGTCTTCGGGGAGCGTGACGTGCCAGAGCCGGCCGTCAATCATCCTCCCTCTCCATAGGCACGCCCATTCCCCGCGGGAGTCGGATTCTTCAATCAACGATACCACAGTGAGTACGGGGATTAAAAATTTAAGACCGGCATACCGTAGCTCGCGCTACGATGCCGAATTTAATGGTCTAATGATGGAAAGGAGGGTGAACTACCGCTTTAACCAGCGAGTGGGTGGCCAGCGGCCGCTGAAACCACACTGACAGAGCAGAAATCTGTCCTTTGATTGTGCTTAATGCCAATCCTTTATCCACTCCTAGCTGGAGAAAACTTAAAACTCTATCGATGGTGAACTTGCGAGGAAGCCATAGCTTGGACTCACACCAGCCTACATAGGCCTTCCAGACCCTGTGATAAATCACCCTAGAGACCGGTTTCCTGGCTCTGATTAGGGTAGAGATTACTTTCTGAGACAGACCTCTACCCCTGAGAATCAGGGATTCAGCTTCCAGGCCGTCAAATTTAGATGCCGTAAGGCAGGGTGGAGGATCGGACCTTGCGATAGCAGGTCTGGCCGTAGAGGAAGAGTCCAAGGGTCTCCCACTACCATCCTTAAGATTAGTGAGTACCATGCCCTTCTGGGCCATGCTGGAGCTACCAGGATGACTGGTATGTGCTCCACCCTGATCCTGCGCAGCAGGCGGGGTAGTAACTGGAGCGGGGGAAACGCATAAAGAAGTTTGAACTGATGCCAAGGGCAAACCAGCGCATCGGTTCCGCAGGCCATCGGATCCCTTGAGCGGGACATGAACCTGTCTAGCTTCTTGTTGAGTCTCGATGCCATGATATCCACGTCCGGCACTCCCCATCTTTGGCAGAGTGCTTGAAAGATTTATGGATGCAGAGACCATTCCCCCGGCAATAGAGTCTGGCGGCTTAAGAAGTCCGCCTGAAAGTTGTCCACTCCTGGAATGAATATTGCCGATATGCAGGGCACATGAGCCTCTGCCCATAGGAGAATCAAGCTCACCTCTCTCTGAGCGGCTTGACTCCTGGTTCCCCCTTGGTGATTTATGTATGCCACGGCCGTGGCGTTGTCTGATTGAATTCTCACCGGGAACCCCTGCAATTTTGACGTCCAAGCCCTGAGGGCTAGTCGAGCAGCTCTGAGCTCCAAGATGTTGATGGGCAACTGCTTCTCTGGCTTTGCCCAAGTACCTTGGCGAGTGCAACCATCCAAAATTGCTCCCCAGCCCGTCAGGCTGGCGTCTGTGGTCACTATCTTCCAAGCCACTGGGCTGAAAGACTTCCCCTTCAGTAGATTCTGAGGGTCTAACCACCAACACAGACTTTGTCGGACTCTTGATGAGAGCGGCAACGGGATATCCAAGGCCTGTGGCCTTCTGCTCCATGCTGACAGGATGGCTGCCTGCAGGATGCGAGTGTGGCTCTGGGCGTATGGTACCGCCTCGAATGTGGCCACCATCTTGCCTAGTAACCTCATACATAGGCGAATAGTCGGTTTTTTCTTGCTTAGAACCAGTAGGATTAATTCCTTGATGGCTTTGACCTTCCTCAGAGGTAGAAACACTCTTTGTTGTTCTGTGTCTAATCTCATGCCGAGATATTCCAACTGCCTTGTGGGCAGGAAAGCTGACTTTTCTCGATTTAGGACCCAGCCGAACTTCTCGAGGTATTGGACCGTGAGGGCCACTGCTCGCTCCAAGCCGGGAGACGAGTGATCTATGACTAGGAGGTCGTCCAGGTATGCTAGGATCGTGACCCCTTGGATCCTTAGCTTGGCTAGGATTGGAGCTAGGACCTTCGTGAACACCCGGGGGGCCGTAGCCAACCCGAAGGGAAGCGCCACGAATTGGAAATGACGCGAAGCCACCATGAAGCGTAGATATCTTTGATGTGGCTGATAAATTGGAACATGAAGGTAGGCATCCTTTATGTCTATGGACGCCATGAAGTCGTCCTTTTGGAGTGTGGCAGCTGCTGACCGCACGGATTCCATCCGAAATGAGCGGACTTTTAGGTATGCATTTACCATCTTTAGGTCCAAAATTGGCCTGACATCTCCATTGGACTTTGGGATGATGAATAGGTTGGAGTAGAAACCCAGTCCCTGTTCCAGGACTGGTACCTCTACTATTACTTCCTGGGAAAGTAGATGATTTAATGCCGACATTAATGCGGCTCCCTTCTCCGGATCGTTTGGAATCCCCGACTCCTGGAAATGAGGAGGAGGAAACTTTAGGAAATCTAATTTGTAGCCCGTGGCCACGGAAGACCGTACCCACTCGTCGGGAATGCTGGCTTCCCAAACCTCTGAAAAGAGTCGCAGCCTTCCCCCCACCTTCGTGGGTGGGGGCGCCCCTTCATAAGGTCGGCTTGGGGGCTGGTTTTGCTGGTTTGCGAAACCACTGCTTTCTGCCTCTAGCAGCCTGTCCTTGCGACTTGCTGTTGAAGCCGAAGTTTGCTTTCGCAGGAGGCCGTCGATACTGTTTGGCATTAGAGGGCCCCTGCCCAGGGGAGTACTGTCGTTTAAACGCAGGCCCCTGAAACTTCTTTTTAGTTGGCAAGAGAGTACCTTTGCCGTTAGAAATGGTCTGAATGTATTTATCTAGGTCTTCTCCGAAGAGTCGACCTCCATGGAAGGGGAACCCTACCAGGAGCTTCTTGCATGGGGGCTCGGCCTCCCAGCTTTTTAACCATAAGAGCCTTCTCATATGGATAAGGGATAACGATAAACGTGACGCTTGCTGGATAGAATCCTTAATTGCGTCTACCGTAAAACATATGGCCCTAGGGACATCCGAAAATTCTTCTGCCTGCTGGGCAGGAATAAGTTTAAGCATCTGCTTAATTTGATCCGATAATGCTTGAGCAACCCCAATCGCAGCCACAGCTGGCTGTACTACTGCCCCTGCAGTAGTGAAGGAGTTCTTAAGTAGTGCTTCCAAGCGTTTATCAACTGGATCCTTGAACACCTGTATGTTTTCTACAGGGCATGTTAACGATTTGTTAACACATGAGATGGCTGCGTCCACTGCAGGAGTAGCCCATTTCTTGGAAAATTTATCCTCCATAGGATATAGGGCAGAGAATCTTTTAGGTGGTAAGAAGATCTTATCTGGCTTGTTCCAATCTTGGAACAAAACTCCCTCTAGTAGAGGGTGGATCGGAAACTGCATTGCTTTGAGGCGCCCTCAGTGAGCCCAAAGCTGAAACCGTCGATACCTGGAGATCTGGTACTGGCAAGTTGAATGCACTATGAACCAAGTCCGTTAAGGCTTGAATCCACCAGCTCTCCCCTTGGGAGACTGCTCCAGATTCCTCTGTATCCGGATCTTCGATCCCTGAACCCACTTGGTCCTTGTCCAAGAGGTCGTCCAATTCCCCTGAGGAAAGGACCTCCTCTTCTGAGGGTCCGCGCTCGGGCGACGGAGATCTAATCCGTTTACTGCCCCGCATAGCTGTGGCTATCATTTTTCCCATTCTTTTCTCCATCTCTTTTAAAGAGGTGAGTAATACCTCGTCCGTGACTATCTTAGGGTTGGACTGACCCGCGCCAGCTCCAGCCCCAGATCCCGATGGCCCCAAGGCTCCTTCTGGGGAAAGCAGCGGCATAACTTTGTCCGAGACCTCAGACTCTCTGGGGGAATCCCCACCTCTTGTACCCTCTGACCCGGATGCCATGGTACAATACCGAGGTACACCTGCTAGCTTATTGGTACTTGGAACTATAAATAGTTAATTGCCCAAACACCTGTTTGGGGGATAAAAAATGCCTCCTCTCCCCTAGATGACTTTTTTTTTTTTTCGTTTTTTCGGACTTTTAGGTATGCAGGAAAGAAAAAGCATTCTGTCCCCCCGAGTAGTATTGCAAAGAAAAACTATGAGATGGAAAAGAAACAGCCTATTTCTAGGCTTGAAAACAGTCTTCTGAAGACTGCAATATCCTTTCTGGCCACTGTGTGTCCTCGGCGCCCCGTGCTGCCGCTCTGGTCTTTTCCTCCTCAGTTCCAATGTTAGAATGAGCTGTTGGAACGAAAAAGGAAGGGCCGCCCCTTCCTTAAGCCTCTGACCCGCCCTTCCCCCCTCAGCTAAACGGCGCGAATTGCGCCTATAACACGGGGACGCGCGCGCGCGCCCGCCGACAGGGGGGGGGGGTTGGGGGGAAGGGAGCCTCTCTGCTCCATCCTGGAACCACGAGGAGGTCAGCGTTTTGCCTGCTTTGCAGGCTCTGAGGAGGAAGACTGATGGAGCATCGCCTGGAGGCTTGCAGGTAAGCACAGCTCTCTGACACACACATACACATTATATCACACAGGCCCCACTCAATGCTTTTCCAACACTACAAGGGAGGTCACTTCTTATGGGGAATAATACACATAGAGCCATCCTATCATTAAGATATGTGACTAGTTTGCCAGATGCAGCGCATAACTTTAGGCATGTCCCCTGTGACCCCCCAGAAAAAACCTGCTAAGAACCAAGTTCCGCAAGTTTTCCCCTCACTTACCTGCTCCATGCCGCAGGACTTTGCCAAGCAAGAGGCCCAATCTTCCCCCATCTCCGTGGGGATGTCTAGACCTTCAGGCCCTGGGTTCCTATGAAGGATCCACTGTCCTGGGCCCATATAGCACCCTGGCAACAGAAACATTAGGCCCCCAAAGGTTTCTAAGTTCTGGGCCCAGGGTCCAGCTCTCTAAAAAGAAAAGCATTATGGGCTATACCCCAAGGGTTTGGGGTCCGGTTACTGACCACTTTAGCGCTGAGGCCTTTGGACAGAACCGGTTAGCTCACCTAATCCCAAGGATGCGGAGGCAAGCTAAACCATGACCAACACCTAAGACACTGGCGTAAAAACGGAGGTACTCCTCCTATGGGAGGGGGGTTATATAGGGAGGGGCATTTCCTGTTTGAGATTGCCAGTGTCCATCACCTGAAGGTACTCCATATAACCCATATAGTAATGAATGCCGCTCTGTGTCCCGTGATGCAACGATAAAGAAAGATGCATTTTTTCTTAGAAACAGGAGAAGAAAAAAAAAACGATGTAGCATTTGCTTTTTCTAAGTGCTTTTACTACTGATCTTATAGGAACTTACTCTTGACTTGTGGTTTACGTGAATCATGATGTCCAGACTGAACACTGCTCGGTGGGGATGACACGGTACAGCTGGTGCTAGGTTCTTCATATGAGCGCGACTCCTCATAGGCCACATGGTTGTTGTTACTACTACTACTACTACTAACGATGCTGCTGCTGCTGCTGCTAAATGGAGTAAAGGGCTTAATCCTAAAGTGAGAGAAACATATCATGGTCAGGAATTTTACTTTATGCTGTCTGAATACATCTGATTACCTAATAGTTTTACCCCTGTACCTGATCTTCTCATTGACAACTGCTGCTCCAGTTCCAAACTTTTCTTGTCTTCTGCGCACATCTCGTGGGGGTTTCACATCTGTATTTAGAAAGGCCATTTTTGCTTGTCGTACTATATTAAGAAACAATAAAAAGGGGCATTATGACTACCAGCAAAACCACTGAGGCCCAGGGAATTACATGCAGTTGACATATAATATATATATATATATATATATATATATATATATATATATATATATATATATATATATAGTTATAGTGTGTGTGTATATATGTGTATATATGTGTGTGTATATATATATATATATATATATATATATATATATATATATATATATATATATATATATATATATATATATATATATCTGTGAGAAACTGGCTTGCAGAATTGTGGACACCTAGGTATGTTTGTCTGGCCATCTGAATAGAACAGCGCAGTGGTGACAATAACATAGATTCGTGCAATGCATGAATCTATTTTATTAGACTCAGTGGCGGTGAGAGCCAGAGGGGGCGGCGCTCCAGCGCCCTCTATGGACGAACCGCCACTGTCGTCAATTCTAAATTTCTGAAATTTTGTTTCCATGTAAAAATCATTTTCTTGGACTACATCACAGAACACAGAGGACTTCATATTCATGACAACTTTGGTTATGCTGCCACCTTCAAGTGAATGGAGACTGGTTGATAAAGGCAGGTATTTCAACCCAGACATAACCCCTTCCAGCTCAACTAAGCCTCATAAGCCTCAGTTTTGTAGCAAGCAATGAGGGAAGTGATCTGTGTCCTGTGATGTACACCAAGAAAAGGATTTTATAGGTAAACCAAAAATCCTATGGGCCAGATCCACAAAGAACTTACGGTGCACCGTCGTATCTTTGTTTTTTATCCACAAAACAAGATACGCCTGAATGTGGGCTAGATCCGACTGACGTACGTCTTAGTACGCCGTCGGATCTTAGGTGCATATTTATGCTGGCCGCTTCCGTTGATTTCCGCGTAGGAGTATGCAAGTTAGCTAGATACGCCGATTCTCAAACGTACGTCCGTCCCGCGCATTTTTTTACGTCGTTTACGTAAGGCTTTTTTCGGCGTAACGTTACCCCTGCCTCTATGAGGCGTACGCAATGTTAGGTATGGACGTCGGGACAGCGTCGAATTTTCCTGTCGTTTGCGTAAAATGTTTGCGAATAGGGCTTTGCGTAAATTACGTTCACGTCGAAAGCATTGACTATTTGCGATGTGATTTCGAGCATGCGCACTTCGTTTTCATGGCTACTTGGGATGTCCCAAAGCACTGAACATCAGTGGTGGGCAACACAGCAACCAGGTCTGATAAACAAGCCGACACATCCACCTGGACATAGTGGATTGACAAGCAGCCTGACCTTGTAAGCACCCTCAAGCAGAACAAACAGGAAGTCATACTGTCAGAACAAAGCTGTAGACTTCAGATAAATTAAAACAGCTTGAAGAACTTCCAAAGAGCGAAAACACCTTCTCCCTATGATTCTTAGGATTGGTGACACAAAGATGGCAACACAAAATATGAATGAGGTGGAACAAAGAAACCACCTTCTGTAGAAAAGCAGACTGATGCCTCAACACCACCTTATCCTGGGGGGGGGGGGGGGGGGGGGGGGGGAACACAGCCAACTCAAAGATCCTGTGAGCCGAGATGAACTCAGCTAAAAAGACAACCTTGTGGCAGAAAGACCTCCTTTCTAAAAGGAGAAGTCTACAAAACAGACAAGACCAAGTTAAGGTCCTACAGAGACATGAAATTAGTTGCCATCAATCTGACATAGAACAGCCAAGGCCAAAATGTGTTCCTTAACGGTACTTAAAGCCAGAAACATCTCTACACCAAACTGAAAAAAATCCAAAATGCGGCCCACGACAAGAAAATTGCATGAACAACCCAACAGGTTGTCTTACACGGATTAAGAAATATATGAATGTTAGACAAATGTTTATTTTGCTGTTGTGGACCCTTTAAACTAGCACCTGTTTGGTTGGATTGACAGCACTGGGAGTGCGGTATCAATCTCCATAGGGGATACATCAGGAATTGCTATTACCCACTGTATTTGAAAAAAAAACAAAAAAAACGGAGTGGGTCCCCACCCCCCAAAATCCACACAAAACCCTTATCTGAGCAGGCAGTTCGGCAGGTCAGGGGGGGGGGGAGCAAGCGAGCGCCCAGTGCTGCCATCAATCTATCCAATGAATGCTGAGACTCTGCAGAGAAGAGGACTCCGGGTAGACGCGCAGAGCAGGTGAACAGGCTCAGGTAAGTAAAACGGGAGGGCGACAGCGGGGTGTTTTTTCACCTTAATGCATAGGATGCATTAAGGTGAAAAAAACACAAACCTTTACCACCCCTTTAATAATATGGAAAATACCTATCCCCTGAGAGTTAAAGCTGCACTAGTTTAAGAATACAAACTTCAATATTCAAGCTGGAAGAAAATGCCCATTTGTGGCTAGTTTTCTTAAAAGTGACAGGACTGGCATTTCAGTGAAGCACAGCTGAAATGATAAAAAAAAGATGAGATATGTCTTGTCAAAAAAAGAGATTTTTAATACAGCTTACCTGTAAAATCTTTTTCTTGGAGTACATCACGGGACACAGAGCGGCATATTCATTACTATGTGGGTTATATGGAGTACCTTCAGGTGATGGACACTGGCAATCTCAAACAGGAAATGCCCCTCCCTATATAACCCCCTCCCATAGGAGGAGTACCTCAGTTTTGTAGCAAGCAGTATGCCTCCCAAAATGGTCCCCATAAGAGGGGTGGGAGCTCTGTGTCCCGTGATGTACTCCAAGAAAAAGATTTTACAGGTAAGCTGTATTAAAAATCTTTTTCTTTATCGTACATCACGGGACACAGAGCGGCATATTCATTACTATGTGGGATGTCCCAAAGCAATGCTTACAATGAGGGGAGGGAGAACATCTTCCAAAGACAAAAGGATTTAATTTAGAGATATACTCAAATCATAATAAATCCAACTTTGTTGAGAAAAAATAATTTTAAATTTAACTCAAAGGGGAGCCCCCCGGAATCCGAGGGTCTCAAACTGCAGCCTGCAGCACTGCCTGCCCAAAGGCTGTATCAGTATTCCTTCTTACGTCCAACTGGTAGAATTTTGTAAACGTGTGGACAGAAGACCAGGTTGCCGCCTTGCAAACTTGAGCCATAGAGATCTGGTGGTGTGCTGCCCAGGAGGCGCCCATGGCCCTAGTAGAATGAGCCTTTAATGATAACGGAGGAGGCAACCCCTTCAAGCCGTAGGCCTGAGTGATTAACTGTTTAATCCACCTCGAGATGGTGGATTTTGCAGCTGCCTGCCCCTTCTTGGGCCCATCCGATAAAATGAACAACACATCTGTTTTCCGGATCTTCTCTGTAGCTTTAAGATAGGCCTTCATGGCCCTGACAATATCCAAGGTATGCAGCAACCCTTCCTTTCTGGAAGTAGGTTTAGGAAAGAAGGATGGTAATACCAAATCCTGGTTTAGATGAAAACTGGATATAACCTTCGGTAGGAAGGAAGGATGAGGGCGGAGAACGACCTTGTCCTTATGTAAAATAAGATATGGTTCCTTACAGGATAAGGCTGCCAGTTCCGATACTCTTCTGGCGGAAACTATGGCGACCAAAAATACTAACTTCCTTGTCAGTAAAACCAAAGGAATTTCAGCCAACGGCTCAAAAGGTTGTTTCTGTAAACTTGACAGAACAAGATTTAAATCCCATGGACAAAGCGGGGATTTAACTGGAGGATTAATACGTAAGACCCCTTGAAGGAAGGTCTTAACTAGCGAGTGGGTGGCCAGCGGCCGCTGAAACCACACTGACAAAGCTGAAATCTGTCCTTTGATTGTGCTTAATGCCAGTCCTTTGTCCACTCCTAGCTGGAGAAAACTTAATACTCTATCGATGGTAAACTTGCGAGAAAGCCATCGCTTGGACTCACACCAGCCTACATAGGCCTTCCAGACCCTGTAATAAATCACCCTAGAGACCGGTTTCCTGGCTCTGATTAGGGTAGAGATTACTTTTTGAGACAGACCTCTACCCCTGAGAATCAGGGATTCAGCCTCCAGGCCGTCAAATTTAGATGCCGTAAGGCAGGGTGGAGGATCGGACCTTGCGATAGCAGGTCTGGCCGTAGAGGAAGAGTCCAAGGGTCTCCCACTACCATCTTCAGGATTAGTGAATACCATGCCCTTCTGGGCCATGCTGGAGCTACCAGGATGACTGGTATGTGCTCCACCCTGATCCTGCGCAGCAGGCGGGGTAGTAACTGGAGCGGGGGAAATACATAAAGAAGTTTGAACTGATGCCAAGGGCAAACCAGCGCATCGGTTCCGCAGGCCATCGGATCCCTTGAGCGGGATATGAACCTGTCTAGCTTCTTGTTGAGTCTCGATGCCATGACATTCACGTCCGGCACTCCCCATCTTTGGCAGAGTGCTTGAAAGATTTGTGGATGTAGAGACCATTCCCCCGGCAACAGAGTCTGGCGACTTAAGAAGTCCGCCTGAAGGTTGTCCACTCCTGGAATAAATATTGCCGATATGCAGGGCACATGAGCCTCTGCCCACAGGAGAATCAAGCTCACCTCTCTCTGAGTGGCTTGACTCTTGGTTCCCCCTTGGTGATTTATGTATGCCACGGCCGTGGCATTGTCTGATTGAATTCTCACCGGGAACCCCTGCAATTTGGACGTCCAAGCCCTGAGGGCTAGTCGAGCAGCTCTGAGCTCCAAGATGTTGATGGGCAACTGCCTCTCTGGCTTTGCCCAAGTACCCTGGCGAGTGCAACCATCCAAAATTGCTCCCCAGCCCGTCAGGCTGGCGTCCGTGGTTACTATCTTCCAAGCCACTGGGCTGAAAGACTTCCCCTTCACTAGATTCTGAGGGTCTAACCACCAACATAGACTTTGTCGGACTCTTGATGAGAGCGGCAAAGGGATATCTAAGGCCTGTGGCCTCCTGCTCCATGCTGACAGGATGGCTGCCTGCAGGATGCGAGTGTGGCTCTGGGCGTACGGTACCGCCTCGAATGTGGCCACCATCTTGCCTAGTAACCGCATACATAGGCGAATAGTCGGTTCTTTCTTGCTTAGAACCAGTAGGATTAAAACCTTGATGGCTTTGACCTTTATCAGAGGTAGAAACACCCTTTGTTGTTCTGTGTCTAACCTCATGCCGAGATATTCCAACTGCCTTGTGGGCTGGAATGCTGACTTTTCTCGATTTAGGACCCAGCCGAACCTCTCGAGGTACTGGACCGTGAGGGCCACTGCTCGTTCCAAGCCAGGAGACGAGTGATCTATGACTAGGAGGTCGTCCAGGTACGCTAGGATCGTGACCCCTTGGATCCTTAGCCTGGCTAGGATTGGAGCTAGGACCTTCGTGAACACCCGGGGGGCCGTAGCCAACCCAAAGGGAAGCGCCACGAATTGGAAATGACGCAAAGCCACCATAAAGCGTAGAAATCTTTGATGTGGCTGATAAATTGGAACATGAAGGTAGGCATCCTTTATGTCTATGGATGCCATGAAGTCGTCCTTCTGGAGTGTGGCAGCTGCTGACCGCACGGATTCCATCCGAAATGAGCGGACCTTTAGGTATGTATTTACCATCTTTAGGTCCAAAATTGGCCTGACATCTCCGTTGGACTTTGGGATGATGAATAGGTGGGAGTAGAAACCCAGCCCTTGTTCTAGGACTGGTACCTCTACTATTACTTCCTAGGAGAGTAGATGATTCAATGCCGTCATTAATGCGGCTCCCTTCTCCGGATCGTTTGGAACCCTTGACTCCTGGAAATGAGGAGGAGGAAACTTTAGGAAGTCTAATTTGTAGCCCGTAGCCACGGAAGACCGTACCCATTTGTCGGGAATGCTGGCTTCCCAAACCTCTGAAAAGAGACGCAGCCTTCCCCCCACCCTCGTGGGTGGGGGCGCCCCTTCATAAGGTCGGCTTGGGGGCTGGTTTTGCTGGTTTGCGAAACCACTGCTTCTTGCCTCTAGCGGCCTGTCCCTGCGATTTGTTTTTGAAGTTAAAGTTTGATCTTGCAGGAGGCCGTCGATACTGTTTGGCATTAGAGGGTCCCTGCCCAGGGGAGTGCTGTCGTTTAAACGCAGGCCCCTGAAACTTCTTCTTGGTTGGCAAAAGAGTACTTTTGCCGCTTGAAATTGGTCTGAATGTATTTATCCAGGTCTTCTCCGAAGAGTCGTCCTCCATGGAAGGGGAACCCTACCAGGAGCTTCTTGCATGGGGGCTCGGCCTCCCAGCTCTTAAACCATAAGAGTCTTCTCATATGGATAAGGGATAACGATAAACGTGACGCTTGCTGGATAGAATCCTTAATCGCATCTACCGTAAAGCGTATGGCCCTAGGGACATCAGAAAATTCTTCTGCCTGCTGGGCAGGAATAAGTTTAAGCATCTGCTTAGTTTGATCCGATAATGCTTGTGCAACCCCAATCGCAGCCACAGCTGGCTGCACTACTGCCCCTGCAGTAGTGAAGGAGCTTTTAAGTAGTGCTTCCAAGCTTTTATCAACCGGATCCTTGAACACCTGTATGTTTTCTACAGGGCATGTTAAAGATTTGTTAACACATGAGATGGCTGCGTCCACCGCTGGGGTTGCCCATCTCTTGGAAAATTTATCTTCCATAGGATATAAGGCAGAGAATCTTTTAGGTGGTAAAAAGATTCTATCTGGCTTGGTCCAATCTTGGAACATAACTTCCTCTAGCAGAGGATGGATCGGAAAAACTGCGTTGTTTTGAGGCGCCTTTAGTGAGCCCAAAGCTGAAACAGTCGATACTTGGAGATCTGGTACTGGCAAGTTGAATGCACTATGGACCAAGTCCGTTAAGGCTTGAACCCACCAGCTCTCCCCTTGGGAGGCTGCCCCAGACTCCCCTGTATCCGGATCCTCGATCCCCGAACCTGCTTGGTCCTTGTCCAAGAGGTCGTCCAATTCCCCTGCGGAAAGGACCTCCTCCTCTGAGGGTCCACGCTCGGGCGACGGAGATCTATTCCGTTTTCTGCCCCGCATAGCCTTGGCTATCATCTTTTCCATTCTTTTTTCCATCTCTTTTAAAGAGGTGGACAATACCTCGTTCGTGACCACCCTAGGGTTGGACTGACCCGTGCCAGCTCCAGCCCCAGATCCCGATGGTCCCACCAAGGCTCCCTCTCGGGAAAGCAGCGGCATAACTTTGTCCGAGACCTCAGACTCTCTGGGGGAATCCCCACCTCGTGTACCCTCTGACCCAGATGCCATGGTACAATACCGAGGTACGCCTGCTAACTTATCGGTGTTTGGAACTATAAATAGTTATTGCCCAAAAACCCGTTTGGGGGATAAAAAATGCCTTCTTTCCCTTTAATGGTTTTTTTTTTTTTTTTTTTTTCTTCAAACCCAAGAAAGAAAAAACATTCTGTCCCCCTTGGTAGTATTGCCAAAAAACTGCTGAGATAGAAAAGAACAGCCTAACTCTAGGCTCCAGGACAGTCTTATTGAAGACTGTAATATCTGTTTTGGCCACTGTGTGTCCTCGGCGCCCCGTGCTGCCGCTCTGGTCTCTTCCTCTCTCAGTTCCAGCATACACTGAGCTGGGAACAAATGGAAGGGCCGCCCCTTCCTTTAACATGCTGGCCCGCCCTTCCCCCCTCAGCTAACGGCGCGAAATTGCGCCCATATCACGGGGACGCGCGCGCGCCCGCCGGCGGGGGTGGGGTGGGGGGAAGGAGACCACACGAGGAGGCAGTTTGTCCTGTCTCCAGGCTAGGAGGAAGAACCGTGGCAGCAATCGCCTGGAGGCTTTGCAGGTAAGCACAGCTCTCTTTACACACACACACACACACACACACAGGCCTCTTCTCAATGTTTACAATACTACCAGGGAGGTCACCTTTTATGGGGAATACACATAAAGCCATCCTATCTTTAAGACATGTGACTTAATTTGCCAGATGCAGCGCATAACTTTAGGCATGTCCCCTGTGAACCCCCCAGAAAAACCTGCTAAGAACCAAGTTCTGCAAGTTTCCCCTCACTTACCTGCTCCATGCCGCAGGACTTTGCACAGCAAGAGGCCCAATCTTCCCCCATCTCCGTGGGGCATTGACCTTCAGGCCCTGGGTTCCTATGAAGGATCCACTGTCCTGGGCCCATATAGCACTCTGGCAACAGAAACATTAGGCCCCCAAAGGTTTCTAAGTTCTGGGCCCAGGGTCCAGCTCTCTAAAAAGAAAGCATTATGGGCTATACCCCATGGTTTGGGGTCCGGTTACTGACCACTTTAGCGCTGAGGCCTTTGGACAGAACCGGTTAGCCCACCTAATCCCAAGGATGTGGAGGCAAGCTAAACCATGACCAACACCTAAGACACTGGCGTAAAAACTGAGGTACTCCTCCTATGGGAGGGGGTTATATAGGAAGGGGCATTTCCTGTTTGAGATTGCCAGTGTCCATCACCTGAAGGTACTCCATATAACCCACATAGTAATGAATATGCCGCTCTGTGTCCCGTGATGTACGATAAAGAAAGCATGTTTTGTGTATTCCATATACTTTGTGCTTTGGAGCATTGGCATCTTGTTGTTCCTTGCGCACACATGCATGCAAACACTTCTATGTCACGGGCTTATTCAGTAAAAAGGTGCAATAAGCAAAGTGTTAACTCCTGTAGCCAAAGTGCCAGAATCTAAATGATGTAGTTTAGCATCATAATATACGTATTGTAACTTAGTAAAATAATAAACAAAAGGCAAATAAAAAAGTATTGTGAGACATTTGCACATATTTTTTGGTCGTTATTTGCACTGATATTTTATTTTATAGATTAGAATAAGCTGCATTACCTTTTGGTTTATTTGCATGGGCAGAGCGAATGTTTTCTGTTAAGGTTTGAAGCCTCCTTTCTCGGGCCTCATGCAATCGAAGGTACAATTCCCTCCAGGTCTCATATTCTCCTGGATTCTCTTTTTTGAAGTCTCGCTGACAATGATTTCTCCAGAGTTGATCTGTGTCTTCCACTAATACCTACAAAAAATATAGTCAGCTTACAGAAGTGAAAAAACAGGTAAACTAGAACTAATCAGGATGCGTCCTTGAATCAGTTTAAAAATCAGGTTTTGATTGCGGTCTGTGAATTATATTATGAAGATTTCCACTAACTTCCTCTCCCTTGTGACATTGGTAAAGAAATCAAGAGAATGATGTCACCAAAATAGGAAGATATACACAGCAATACAAAATGTCACAGGTGATTCTAAAAACTTTACCCATTCTTCTATTACTATTATTACATTTAAAAAAAAAAAGCTTATTTAAATCTGATTTTTTTTTAATCAAAATTTCTTTTAATAAAATGTTTTTGAAGTAAAAATCTAATGGCAGTTTTTTTTTTTTTTATTTAAGTTACATTAATAATTTAGTTTATTCAGCATGAAATGGAGCATGAGGCTTTATATTCAGCAATATTTACACTTTTGGTAAACTCATTCAAATGAATCCAAGCTAAGATAAAATACACTGCATTCACACAATTTCACAGTAACCATGAGATAAAACAAAGTTCAGGAATATTCCTTTATCACATCATTTTGGAAATCTATGTACACTTCAAACTGTATGATTGAATTGGTTCCGATGTCACTGTTTTACTAACCTAACAGCTTATTATTCTAAATAGAAAACCTTCATTTTGTTTGCAAACATTAAAGATTCTAACTGCCAGCAAGAATAAGTCCTTACATTTAAAGAGCACCTGTCATTTTAGATCCATCATGGCAGCACCTGTTAGCATCCACTCACCTGCTGCTGCCCCTTCCGCAGCCATTCCATTAAAGTGAATGGGACTGTTGGTGAGTCAACAGCGGGTCAAAGGAGGAGCTGCTGTGGGACAGAGATGACAGTTGCTCTTAAAAAATTATGATTAATATCAGGTCATTTAAGTAGTGATTTAAACAAATCCACCCTGGAAATGCCTGCAGCTCAAAGAGCCCTGTGCAAAACCTTACACCCAAAGCTGGACCACGTCCACCTGGTAGAACTAAGAACATGTAAACTCAATACTAGATGACAGTGTTGCAAGTCTGAGAAATAGTTGCTTGATGCCAAACAAGCCCAATAAGCACTCATACAGATCTAGTAGAGCAAGCCTCGACAGGAAAGGGTGGAACTGGATCTTTGAGACCAAATAACTGGGATATGGTCTCTGAGCAACCTAGAAATAGCAGAACGAGAAGTCAGAGCACCCTTTTCGGGTCCATGTGGGATTACAAAAAGAGAAATAAGTCTTCCTAAAAGGAAGTAGTGGGTGGGAGATAGACTCTCAAAGCCCCATATCACACCCAGACAATTAAGTAAAAAAGGTCCTTTGGCGAACTGATGCTGCACAGCGAGGTGGAAGAAGATACCCTGGTTGAGTTGAAATGCAGAAACAAGTTTGGGCAAAAAGGATGTTCTGGACCTCAACACTACCTTCACCCTGTGGAAAAAACAAAAAGGGTTCCTTGTAGGATAAGGCCTCTAGTTCAGGCCTAATAGAAGTGATGACTACAACGAAAACCAACTTCTGGGTGAGAATAGAGCGATGGATGTCCCAAAATTGTTAAGACAGCAGTTTGTGAAGAACAGAGGAGAACCAGGCTTTAGGAGAGGGCAAGCGGCAACCTCTCGTACCATGGTGAAGACTCTTAAAAAGGCTTACTCACTGAGTCAAACCCAAATACCTGAGGGCTTAAAGGCACATTCCACAAGGGCAATGGCAACCTCCTGGGTGGTGTACTGCGGGGTGTCCACGCAAACTATTTGTCGAGCAGCGACTTGGTCATCTAGAAACACCATTATATCTCATTACAAGGTGGACTCTGCCCGACTGTCCACGGCAGAGTTTGGACGAGCAATTATTCAGTCTAACACCTCTATTCCATGTAAATAAACTTGACTTTATGCTCAGACCCACCCAGTTTGCAAGTTATTCCCCAAAGGTGTATGCTGCCATGATGCGACAGGAAAACTGAAAATTGTATACTTACCTTTCCGTAATTTTCCTTTCCTGTTGCATCTTCATGGCAGCATACACCTTTGGGTTGTGGCTTCGCCTCCTGATAGGACCGCATAGCTATTAAACCCAGAGAGGGCCCCCGCCTAGGTATTCTCAGTGTGTGTGTGTGTTATATATATATATCACACACACACACACACTGAGAATACCTGGGCGGGGGCCCTCTCTGGGTTTAATAGCTATGCGGTCCTATCAGGAGGCAAAGCCACAACCCAAAGGTGTATGCTGCCATGAAGATGCAACAGGAAAGGAAAATTACGGAAAGGCGAGTATACAATTTTCTGTTTTATACAGTACTGTAATCTGTCCAAAGACTTGGTAGTTATAGGGGGCCCACAGAAATGCAAAGCTGATGCACTGGAAAAATGGCAACATGGGAGCAAGTACTTGATGTACACAGAAGCCAGAAAGTCTCTCTGGTATAGGCAAGTGATGACAGACCCAGTGGATTCTACGCAAAATATTCTCACCATCAAAAAACAAACAACACTACACCTTCAGAGCACATGTAGGTTTGGGAATGGTGAACAGGCTGGTGGAGTAAACTCATTTAAACCAGTCTATCACAGAACCGGGGCAATGACCCAAAAGGCTCCATAGAAATCTGCTAATCCGTTCAGTGACACAGGAATTTGGAAGTAAGGATAGGACATGGAACAAAACTCCACTTTGTAGTCCTGAGATACCATCTCCCGCATCTGCACATCTAAAATGCAAGCTGTCCAAGTATCCACAAAGGTTAACAGACTTCTCCGGAATTGGGGGAACGCCTACAGTCCAATCTTCTGTAAGATTCTCTTGAAGGATGCCAGCCTGTTTGTACAGGGTGAAAGGATACTACAACCTGACTGAGTGCGCATCTTCATGTAGAGGAAGACATGTCTACCTGTCTGAGGATTTGCTAGATTTTGAGCCCCACACCATGTGGGTGGACTGGGAGCAAAGTTTGGGTAGTCTTGATGAGGAAGGTCTGAGAGTGGATTAACTACTAGAACTTTTCTTTACCAAATAAGGAAGTAGAATACGACTTTGCAGTCTATTCCTTGAGGATGGTGGCTTTCAGCACCAGTAGCATCCTTAACAGTGATATCAAGAGTAGATTCAAACAGACTTTGTTTCTCAAAGGCCATGCGGACCGGACAATTTTTAGATGCAGGTTTCACAATCCAGCACTTTTAACCAACATTTCCTATGAATGTGTACTGACACAAGACCTATGCGAGAGATAAGCCAGAACCATCACAACTGAAGTTTAACGCTGCATCCATTTGCTCCAAGGATTCTTATAGGGAGACCAAACCATAGCAGTGGTAAGATCCCTTTAAAGGGATTTTGATCAGTCAACCATAGTCTGCAAAACTAAAATCACAGCCAAGATTAGGTAAAGACCAGGACTGCAATAGCAGTGTTCACAAAATGGCTTCCAACTGCTTATAGGTTAGGTCCTTAAAGACAGCTGATGTGGTGGCTGCATGATTAAGGCAGAACACTGCTGGATCTACAGTGGGGATAGGTCCAGACGGGAAACAGCACTGGCGAACAGGTGAATTCTCCAGTTTCAAAGTTGTGCATAGAGCTTCGAAAAGTTCTAAGATGGTCTCTATTAATTTCAGAGTATTAGCAGATAAGTGTAACTTATCCAGGACAAGCTAGACTGGCAAAGACTGGGGTGACTGAAAATAAGATTCTCTGTTTAGAAACTTCTAAATCAGAAAGAGAATCTGCAGAGAAAGGCGGGGGAGCGTGCTTGTGGCCTTTCCAGACTCAGCAAATAACTGGGTTATTTGGGCCAAATAAAGTCCTGCATGGCTGTAGTGAAAACCTCACCTGAAAGGGCAGAGGGAATTGTCATACCAGATAGAGCTCAAGAGCATTAGGAAGACAGAATAGCAGGAATAGACAGAACATTGGAGTTCAATGTGGCTCTTTCAAGCGGGAGCAGCAGTGGAGATATGCTTCCTTGACACTGTATGGCAGGAAAGAGTGCCACGAATGATACTGCACCCTGTGGATGATGTCAGGGCTCAGTCCCACACATTAATTAATTCTGTGATGGAAACTGGCAGAAAGTGGAGAATTAAAAGGGGCCTGTCGATCAACGTAAATGAGGTTGCTCCCGATGCTCAAACTGACTGGCCTACTCAGAGAGAGAGACTTTAAAGACAGGGCAAGCACTGTAAAACCAACAGCGCTGCATAAAAAAATAAAAATAAAAAATAAATAAATCAGCAGCCAATGGGTTACCAGAACAGTCTAGAGAATGTTTTATGTGGAACCCAATGCCCGAAGGTCACTCTTAGACTATCTCTGCAACTTCCAGTCCAGCGAGACCCAAGTATCACACTCCAAAAGACCATGCTGGATAGCTGCAATCAAAGAAAGCAGCTCTAGCAGCAATGTAAAAAAAATAAAAAAAATGGAGGAATAAGAATGGTGCTAGAAATGTAGGTTCATCTTTTAGTCTAAGATAGTCTAAGAGATAGTCTAAGAGTCTAAGAATCTTATATGATCTTCAGCAGACCAGAATGTCATATAAGCACCATAGTACTAAACACGTCAAGGCATTTTTGTTGCTCCAAACTGCCTATTTAAGAAAAAACCGGGTGCTCCACTCCCCTCAGAGACTATTTGTGTGCATGTATCGATTTCCCTGGCATTGCAAAAAAAAAGGTGTAAAAAGGTAAAACCCAGCTGATTGTGTTCTGATATGCCTTTTTGATCTCTATAACCTGAAATCCAACCAATCTGGTAAGCGGCGGGTTTTTTATCCATGGACTAGATTAAGCTGTTGTCTCTTAATCATTCACGCATCACTTATTAATTTAACAATTTATATTATTTTTTTGTTCACATCAGTGTATTTAACGGTATATAATTTTGTATGAATTAATTTTTGTGTGGTAGCGCACTGATTTCTGCTTTACACACACATTGCAAAAAAAAAAAAAGCAACACACATCTAAGGAATAAATACAGAATACATCTCATACTGGTTTGCTTTCTTTCAGATTTCTGTTTCCTTTGTGTTCATTGGTTAACTTCAACAAAAGCTTCCACTATACCCATTCTTCTATGTGCTCTGTTATCTGACTGTATTTTTCCCCATGTTTTCCAATTTTCAGGTGAGCGCCTACGAGCTTACATAGTATAATTTAAAATGTACTCAAACACTTACGTGATTACATTCTTCAATCCGATACAACTGCTCTGGGGTACACTTCTCCAAAACTGGCTCAAGCACTGAATACGGTACACCTCCTACTTCATAGATGGCTGGAAAAGAAAGAGTAAATAATGCAAGATGTGAGTAATAAAAATATTTGCAATGTGTAACAGGTTATGTGGAAAATGTATGCATTATTAGTCAATACATGCGCCCATGTCAACTACAGCGGAGGTCCCCAAACCCCAGGCTGCGGATCCTTGCAGCTGGACCACAAAGACTGCACTGTAAGGCCCCTTTCACACTGGGGCGGGAGGTGCGGTGGCGGTAAAGCGCTGCTATTTTTAGCGCATTGCCGGCAGTATAGCCGCAGTTTCCCCTTGCTTTCAATGGGAAGGAGTGGTGGAGGAGCGGTAAACACACTGCTGCAAAGATGCAGCGGTCCTGCTAGCGCACAGCTCCAGTTTCACACTGGAGAAACAGCAGCCGCCGTTTCAGGTCGGTTTGCAGGCGCTATTTTTAGCGCAATAGTGCCTGCAACCTGCCCCAGTGTAAAAGGGGTCTTAGAGGTGCGGCAGTCGAGCAGAGAGATTACATCATCTCTCACCATCCACATTGTCGCTATTCCGCCCTCACTCACTACGCATGTGCCGGTTTACCCACTCATGCACTGGGAAGAGGCAGACAGAAGTTGCGAGTGTTTCAGACAAGTGACAAGCTGCATCTGGTGGCAGGCAACAGTGGCAAGTGTCCCACTGATTATGAATTATGTTGAACTATTACAATATAATAGTAACATGCGCGCTTCAATCATTCTGCCACCATATCAACCATGGTGTCGTGAGGATTGAAAAACCAACACCGGCCATTGCCCCGGCAAAATTGGAGCCCAACTGCTACAATACCCTCCCGCCCCTTGGCAAAATGTTCTTTCACAAAACCGGTCCCCCCAATGCCAAAAAGTTGGAAATACAGTAACCTCTGCTCATCACAGTGATAATAAGATAGAAACACAAATACATACAGTCACTTGGAGTGCTATGGGGTCTTCTCAAGTGAAGGGTAACAGAGAAAAAATGTATCCCAAAACTTGGTGGATGCTGCCTCCCACAGATGGGGTAATCCAATGGAAACTAAAAATGTATCTTTTTATCTTGTTTTTAGCGATAATCAGATGTTCACATAGAAATGGCAGATCACCCTCATGCTTTCAGAAAAAAAAAAAAACCACAACATTAATTTCCCAGATTTAAATAATCTATGTTCTCAGAAAAGCCACTCTGTATGTTGACTCTATAACGCTCCAATACATCATAAATAACCTCACACAGTACTCACAGTCTATGTTATTAGACAGAACACGGATACACTGTTCATAAAGGGACATCATCTTCGGCAAATAGGCAGTTTTAGATCCAGAATACACCTGCATTTTGGAGTTTAATCTACGGCCAGTAAATCCAGTACTATCGTCTTCTTCACCAATGGACAAAAGTGGAGCTAAAAAGAAATACAGAAATTACTTTTTGGTTCATAATACATTTATACCCATCACGAATGAAAACTTATTTCATTTAGCTACATAATTATTCAACGTTACCTTTCCTTTTCTGAGGTGAGAACAGAACAGGTTCGATTGAAGGAAGAGGACGATAATTTGGCAGGATCATAGGTAGTGGAATGTCAGGTAAAACCGGAACCTCGTCTATCTGCATTATAAACACATACAGAAAATAAGTTATAGCAACAAATGTTGTTTTGATATATGGCAATATGAAATGTACTGGATTAGTCTCTTGTTGCAGCCTCACTTGGACCACACGTTGTGGTCAGCTTACTGTTGGGTTTGCTGTAGAGAATTTCAGAAGCTGCCGAGTGACTGAACCAGCTGATTCTACCATACATTACATTTCAGTTTTGAATACACATTGATTAATAAATATAAAATAGCGTAACGTCATCAGGCACATGGCAACCTAAGGCCCCGTACACACGACCGGATCTATCCGCGGATCAGTTCCAGCAGATAGATCCGGTCGTGTGTACGGCCTAGCGGACATTTTCATGTCTATTTTTAGTGGATTGGAGTGGATAGCAACTGGTGTAACATCCGCTGCTCCATAGAAGGATAATGGAGTGTCAGATCAGGTCCGTCTTAAAAACTGACAGGCCCCTGTGGATCACAGAAGTGCACTTACTTTTGCTCTACCTGCTATCAGCTGACGTGCAAAGCTGTTCCAGGCTCTAGAAGGATCCCGACCATAACATCAAGATCCAGCCAACTGCTCGAATGACAGCTGGCTCTGCCTCTCAGTGCACGGCTGAGAACCAGAGCCAGCTGTATCTACCTCATCCCCAGCCAAGTGTGCTCGAGGGGCAGAGCGGAGGAGTGACTGATCATCACTGCTCTTCACTCAGCGGTCAAGTGATTCGCAAAGTTCTCAGTCTTAGAGCCAGCATGGGACTGCTGCAACATCATACAAATGCTGCAGCATAGGAGTATGTGCGTTTATTTTTTGTTAAACCCAAACTTCTCCTTTAGGGCTCTTTCACACGGAGCGGACCGTTTCAGGGTCCGCCAAAGCTCAGCGGGGATCCCCGCTGAGCTGTCGGCGGATAGGGCGGTCCCCGCACACAGTGCAGAGACCGCCCTGTCTCTGCTCCGCTCTCCCCTATGGGGGATCGGATGCAGACGGACCATCTGTCCGTCTGCATCCGATCCGTTCCACCGAACGGAAGAAAAATAGGGGTTCTTCCGTTCGCAGAAGCGGATCCCGCCGGATGCGGACGCTAGCGGATGCTCCATCCGCTAACGGACGCGATCCCATAGGGATTCATTACAAGTCCGTTAACGGACTTGTAATGAACGGACGAACGGTCCGCTCGTGTGAAAGGACCCTTAAGATTTCTAGGACCTATTCATTTCCTAGTACTTGCATTGGACATCTGACACTGGCAAAATCCAGCAAAAAAAAAAAAAAAATGTACTTCCCATGTCTGCTCAATTGCCATTTTTCACAGTTTGTACTACTTCAGCTTTTAGATGTTTACAGATCTCACACTGAGAGACATTGTCCGTTTGTATAGTACTGAGATATTTATAATAATGACTGTGTGTTTAACTAAGACTTGCATTTTAGGTAGTGGTTTCAATGTGTGTGTGTGTGTATGTATGTATGTATGTATGTATGTATGTATGTATGTATGTATGTATGCATGTATGTATAAATATGCACAAGAGTACATAAACTATATTACCAAAAGTATTGGGACGCCTGCCTTTACACGCACATGAACTTTAATGGCCTCCCAGTCTTAGTCCGTAGGGTCCGTGCAGGCCAGTCAAGTTCCTCCACCGCAAAGTCACTCATTCATGTCTTTATGGACCTTGCTTTGTGCACTGGTCCAAATCATTTGGTGGAGGGGGAATTATTGTGTGGGGTTGTTTTTCAGGGGTTGGGCTTGGCCCCTTCGTTCCAGTGAAGGGAACTCTTAAGACATTTTGGACAATTTCATGCTCCCACCTTTGTGGGAACAGTTTGGGGGTGGGCACTTCCTGTTCCAAAATGACTATGCACAAAACAAGGTCCATAAAGATGTGGATGAGAGAGTTTAGGGTGGAGGAACTTGACCGGCCTGCACAAGTCCTGACTTAAACCGGACAGAACACCTTTGGGATGTGCCTGACCTCACAAATGCGCTTCTGGAAGAATGGTCAAACATTCCCATAGACACACTCCTAAACCTTGTGGACAGCCTTCCCAGAAGAATTGAAGCTGTTATAGCTGCACAGGGTGGGTCAACTCAATATTGATCCCTATGGACAGACTGGGATGCCATTAAAGTTCATGTGCGTGTAAAGGCAGGTGTCCCAATACTTTTGGTAATATAGTGTATGTGGGTACACACATGCAAAATACACTAAGACCCCTTTCACACTGAGGGCATATTGCAGGCGCTATAGCGTTAAAAATAGTGCCTGCAATCCGCTCTTAAACAGCTGCTCCATTGTCTCCAGTGTGAACGCCAGAGGGCATTGGAGCGTTGCACTAGCAGGATGGTAAAAAAAGTCCTTCTAGCCGCATCTTTGGAGCGGTGAAAGAGCGGTGTGTTTACCGCTCCTCCACCGCTGCTGCCCATTGAAATCAATGGGACAGCGGGCTATACTGCCCGCAATGTGCTGCTTCAGCAGGGCATTGCGGGCAATTTTAACCATTTCTCGGCCGCTAGTGGGGCTTAAAAGCGCCCCGCTAGCGTCCGAAATGCTCCGCAAATCCGCCCATAGCGTCAGCGGTAAAAATAGCGGAGTTTTACCGGCGATGCTATGGGCGGCTCAGTGTGAAAGGGGTCTGTGAGGTATTTTACATTTTTAAAATGAAACCAAAGTCAAATTCCTTGGCCAATAAAGCGGATTCTCATACTGTACTTGTCAAACAAAACCAAAGTAGTATTCTAGAAGACATAATATCTGACCTTGCTTAGAAAGGCTAATGAGGCTTCCTTTTTGTCCTTTCTGTCAGAGGATGGCTTTGATTTATGTTTGGAACCTTCCTTACGTTCTGTTCTGCCATCACTCACTTTCTTATTGCTCTTTTCAGGAGTACTTGGTTTCTGAACATTTTTCTTCTTCTTTTTCTGGGGCAGGTCATAGCTCAGATAGGATTCAAAAGACATAGTTGGTAGCTCAAAAGGCTCATCCAAGCCTGGTTCTGCTGGTGGAACAGAGATTTTGATGGATTTCTTTTCCCGAGATCCTTGTTCATCCGGTTTGGTTTTATTTTTACTCTTCTCCGATTTTTCTCTGTGTGGTGGCTCGTGATCCTTTTCTGACATTCTGCCCCTCTCATGGTCCGTTTTATGTTTATCAGATTTTGCTTTTTCGTGATACTTTATTTTTTTACTATCCAAAGCATCCTCGGATTGGTTCTTTGAAACGTTGTGCCTATGTTTTTCCTTTTTATGGCTGTGCTCTCTGCTCTCTGGAGATGGCAGCTTCTCTCGGCTGCTTCCGGAATAGGATGGAAAGTCAGGTATTTCCTTTAAAGATGTTTTTTCTTTCTTTTTTTCTGGATTGTGACTTTTAGTCTCTGACTTGTGCTTTTCTTTATGGGGCGATTTCTGATCTTTGCTTAGTTTGTGGGGGTAGTCAAGGACTCTGTCTCTGGATACATTTGGTGAACTATAGGCGGGCTCAGGAGAATAACCCCTGCCATCTTCGGAATCCTCTTGGTCTGAATACTGTTCTTTTCCTGATTCATCAGGTGACCTGTAACTGTCATCAAATTCATTTTCATATTCATTAAGGTCTTCTTCTGGCGATGGGGATCGGGATCGGGGTCTTTTCTTAGAGCTGCTTTTAATGTACTCCCGCTCCTCAGGTTCAGCAGTTCTATATATGAAAATGTATAGAAAGGTAAATATTATACAGTATGGATGTTAAAACAGCCTTGCATGCTTTAGCTACCACCATAGTAGTATATATATATATATATATATATATATATATATATATATATATATATATATATATATATATATATATATATATATATATATATATATATATATATATATATATATATATATATATAAATAAAATTTAGTGTTACCTTGGGATCTCCTGGGGCACCAATTTCTTCCACTGAGCAACCAAGTTTTTTGCAAGGTCTCCTACCAACTCATGTTTCCGCAGTCCATTAACCGTCTTTCCTATCCCAGTGTCCTACATTAAATTAAACACATAACAGACAAGACATAGAATGAAATGGTCCTCTCAAACTTCAGTTTTATCACAGAAACACAAAGTCCCCTGTTAAAGACTTTTACTGTACTAAAATAAATATGGAAGCAGTAACTACTAAATATGCTATTTGACTGGGTGTGTCTAAAAGCTTTACTGCCCAAAAATAAAATAATAAATAAAATAAAAAGAAGACTGCAGCAAGTAAAGACCTTGTCTGCATACTTGTTCTTATGCCGCGTACACGCGATCGGTTCGTCTGTTGAAAACGGTTTGATGGACCGGTTTCATCAGACGAACCGATAGTGTGTGGGCCCCATCAGTTTTTTATCCATCTGTGAAAAAACTAGGAACTTGTTTTAAAATTATCTGATGGTTAAAAAACGTTAGAAAAAAACGATCGTCTGTGGGCACGTCCATCGGTTAAAAATCCATGCATGCTCAGAATCAAGTTCGGAAGCATTGAACTTCATTTTTCTCAGCACGTCATTGTGTTTTATGTCACCGCGTTCTGACACAATCGTTTTTTTTCGTGTAGGCAAGACTGATGAAAGTCAGGTTCATCGGATATCTGATGAAAAAATCCATCAGACCGTTTTCATCGGATGAACCGATCGTGTGTACAGGGCATTAGTCACTGTAAGTATAGGGTCCAGAGGATAAGCATTACAGCCAGGCAAATAGCATTTTTAAGTGAGGTCAGCAACACCAGTCCCCACCGAAAGGTAAGAAGAGGAATAATTTATTAACAACTCATGCAATGCTTATTTTACTAATGTGTACATTACATTACAAAAAGCAGCATAAAGTATGAATAACCTTACCACCAATATGTCAAATGTAATGGCCAGTTCTGATAATCTCTTCAGTGTCTTCAGAAGCTGCAAATGAAAAAAATGGAAGTAGATGTTACACATGTCTAGAGGTTGCCAAATGGACAGCGAATAACCAATCTTTACATAATGTCATGAAGAAACATTGCTAGCACATATGTATGAAAATTGTATGAAAATTAGATTGATCCAAAATTAGTAACTGGGATTCTCCAACATGATGAGCCGTTCTGCAAATAAAGCGTAAAGAGTGCTTTAAGCATTTGGTCAATGTCACTTGCTCTTTGAACTGCCCATCACTGGAACTAGTCAAGCTACGGGTGAAAACATACATGGCCCATTCACACTTTGCATTGTGTTATTGCACATTGTCGCACAATTCGTTAAAGAGGTTGTAAAGTCTCAAGGTTTTTTACCTTCACGCATTCTATGCATGAAGGCAAAAAAGCTTCTGTGTGCAAAACTTACCTGAGCCCCATCTCTATCCAGTAATGTGCACAAGAGCCTCGGCTCTCTTGGGTCTCTCCCTACTCATTGGCTGAAACAGCAGCAATTGGCTCCCGCTACTGTCAATCACAGCCAGTGAGCCAATGAGGAGAGAATGGACACGCGGAGCAGTAGCTCAGGAGCTGCTTGCTCTGGGGGCACTGGAGCGCCAGTGGGAGATACGAGAAGAGGAGGATCAGAGCTGCGCTGTGCAAAACCACTGCACAGAGCAGGTAAGTATTTGTTTAAAAAATAAAAATAAATAACTGACAGCAAAAAAATAAATAAAAAAAATAAAAAAATAAAAAAGGAGAAAAAGACAACCCTCCCCAATCCATACTAGGCCTTTCAAGTCTGGTACAAATTTTAAGGGGAACCCCATGTCAATTATTTTTACTTTCAATGGTGTGAGGTCTCCCCCAAAACCCCACTCCCCATTAACTATATCAGGCCACATGCCCTCAACATGGGGACCCGAAAGGCCTGGTATGGATTGAGAGGCATTGGGGCCCACACAGTTTTTGTTGCCTGAAAAGGTTTAGTTTACATTCAGCTGTCAGTAGGGAACCCCATGACAGTTAAAGTCATCTGTTAAGGACGCGGCTTGCCTACCTACTCCTGAACAACCAGCTATACACTAGTTGTTAAGGACGCCAGCGGGTCCCAGCCTAGGATAGAAGAAGAAAAAAAATGTTGGTGCTTACCAGCAGTTAGGAGCTTCTAGGAGATGTCCCCTTTTTTTTCTGTTGGCAAATCGCTCCTAAAAACGTTTTTTCTGCTCCTAGAAGCTCGAAAACGCCAATTAGCACACTATTAGCTTCTAGGGGCAGAAAAAAAAAAAAAGGACAACACACAAGTAGCTGCTAGGAGCTTAAAAATAAGCTAGTATGCATGGAGCCTAATGCCCCGTACACACAATCGGAAATTCCGACAGCAAAAGTCCGATGTGAGCTTTTGAACAGAAATTCCGACCGTGTGTATGCTCCATCTGACTTTTGCTGTCGGAATTTCCGCCAACAAAAGATTGAGAGCTGGTTCTCAAGTTTTCAGACGGAAAAAATTCCTATGGGAAAATCTGATCGTCTGTAGCAATTCCGACGCATGCTCGGAAGCATTGAACTAATTTTCTCGGTTCGTAGTAGTGTTGTACATCGCCACGTTCTTGACGGTCGAAAGTTCAGAGAACTTGTGTGACCGTGTGTATGCAAGCCAAGCTTGAGCGGAATTCTGTCAGAAAAACCATCCAAGGTTTTTCTGACAGAAAATCTAATCGTGTGTACGCGGCATCAGTCTCTATGCACACTAGCATTTTATACAAGCTCAAAAAACTCTAGGGAAAAAACCCTGCAGATACTAGCGTTTTAGTAGCTTTTAGGAGCGTTTTTTTACAGTACACGCAGGCAAAAAAAATGTAATAAAAAAACCCTAGATAAAGGTGGCGTTTTAGTAGTGTTTAGAAGCATTTTAGAAGCATTTTTTTCTTCCAGGAAAATGCTCCCAAAACTGCTCCTAAACGCTGAAGCTTAAAAAATGCTTTTAGTATAAAAATAGTGTGCATGGACACATAGGATCAGGGTTTGACAAATTTGCTCGGAATCTAGGAGCCAGCTAAAAAAGTTAGGAGACAGAAAACGCACCCTGTCCCGACGAGCTTGCGCGCAGAAGCGAACACATACGTGAGCAGCGCCCGCATATGTAAACGGTGTTCAAACCACAGATGTGAGGTATCGCCGCGATCGTTAGAGCGAGAGCAATAATTCTAGCTCTAGAGCTCCTCTGTAACTCAAAACATGCAACCTGTAGATTTTTTTAAACGTCGCCTATGAAGATTTTAAAGGGTAAAAGTTTGTCGGCATTCCACGAGCGGACGCAATTTTGAAGCGTGACATGTTGGGTATCAATTTACTCGGCGTAACATTATCTTTCATAATATTAAAAAAAATGGGGATAACTTTACTGTGGTCTTATTTTTTTAATTTAAAAAAAAGTGTAATTTTTTCCCCAAAAAAGTGCGCTTGTAAGACCGCTGCGCAAATACAGCATGACAGAAAGTATTGCAACGATCGACATTTTATTCTCTAGGGTGTTAGAATAAAAAATATATATAATGTTTGGGGGTTCTAATTAGAGGGAAGAAGATGGCAGTGAAAATAGTGAAAAATGACATTAGAATTGCTGTTTAAAGCGGGGGTTCACCCTATTAAAAAATTTTTTTTTTTTTATTATACCATTACATTCGGCATCGTAGCGCGAGCTACAGTATGCCGGTCTTACATTTTTTATCCCCGTACTCACTGTGCTATGGATCATTGAAGATTCCGGGGAATGGGCGTTCCTATGGTGAGAGAAGGTGATTGACGGCCGGCCCTGGCACGTCACGCTCCTCCGGAAATAGCCGAAATAGGCTTGGCTCTTCACGGCGCCTGCGCATAGCCTGTGCGCAGGCGCCGTGAAGAGCCGAGACCTACTCCGGCTGTCTTCGGGGAGCGTGACGTGCCAGAGCCGGCCGTCAATCATCCTCCCTCTCCATAGGCACGCCCATTCCCCGCGGGAGTCGGAATCTTCAATGATCGATAGCACAGTGAGTACGGGATTAAAAATTTAAGACCGGCATACCGTAGCTCGCGCTACGATGCCGAATGTAATGGTATAATGATGTTGAGGAGGGTGAACCACCGCTTTAACTTGTAATGCTTAACTTCTAATACCAACGGCCACCACCAGATGGCGCCAGCTCACACAAGGAAGAGCTGGGGACTTCACAAGGCCGCAAAGCCGCCGCCTCAATTACCGGACATCACGGGCCCCCCGCGATCGAGTGGCGGGGGAGGTGGGGGCCTAGTCCGCCGCGATCCTGGGGAAAAGGCAATCCGCGGACTAGGCCGAAGCCGCGGCCTCACCTAAAACATCCTGCCCGCAGCGATCTTGGGAAAAGGCCGCATGCGGCAGATGCCGCTCGCGGCCTCTTCCCAGGATCGCGGCGAGCAGGATGTTTTAGGCGAGGCCGCGGCTTCGGTCTAGTCCGCGGAGCGTCGGTCCTATGGAACAAACTATTTTTTTTTTTGCCCACCTTCCAAGCCAAGTCGCCAGGACGCTATTTCTAGTCGCCATGGTGACCGGGATTTGTCGAGCCCTGCATAGGATAACACTATACCAGCTTCTAGAGCAGAAAATAATGCCCATAATAGCTTTTAGGAGCTTAAAAAAAAATGCTTGTGTGCATGGAGCCTAAAAAGCATTTTTGCATGGCCAAAAAAAAAGTGACTGGTAAAAAATAAAATAAAAAAAATAATATTTTTTTACTCAATATCCTTAGTGGTTATGGGATCTACTACTGCTTACCAAGCTACATGTATATGTAGGTGGTCCCCTGTGGCACTTGCAGATTATCATCCTGTAAGATGTATGGTGCCTGGAAACTACATCTGCCTTCACTCACTGTGACCGTGGTTATACCTGGATCCTCAGATCAGAGGTTAGTCATCCCTGAACTTAAAGCGTATCTAACCCCCTCAAAAAAATAATACATGCAGGGCTGAAACAACTAATCGATTTTGAAAATAATTGATTACTATTTTCATAATCAATTAATCGGACAGTAACATAATGGGGTAAAAAAAACAAAAAAAAACATTTAGCCATTTGTAGGACAAAAAGAGCAAATAATCGCCACTGTAAATATTACTTTCACTGTTCAACAGTAAAAAAACATCTCATAGTAAACCAAACATCTCAGGCCTGGGTCACACCTCTGTGTTTTTTGGTGCTTTTTGCAGAAACACACTACATTCATTCATTTATCATGGTTTCCTATGGGCCAATGTTCACATCCATGCTTTTTCCAGCTGCTGCGTATTTGGAAAGGTTCAGGGGCTTTTTTCAAAGCAAAACGCTGCTTTTTTGGTTCAATATACTTCAGAGAAGAAGCTGCAGAAAAGCATGTGGTGCGTTTTTGCAGCAGTTTGTTTTTTAATCTGCCCAACAACAAATTGACCCCCCCCCAAAAAAAGAAGAACATAAAAAAAAAAAAAACGCATATTGAAGCAAAATCACGTGCGCAAAAATCAAAACGCACAGCAAAAAGCATTGCATAAACAGATCAAAAGTAAACTGTATAGGTGTGTACTGAGCCCTATGCTGGCCACACGGATCAATTTTCAGACGAGAATATTCATACGAAAAATCTTTGTACATTCGCTGAAAGAAAGAATGTTTGAAATTTTCACTTGCTTTTAACATTCTGTTTTAAAATGAATGTAATTTCTGAATGTAAACCACATACACGGTCTGAAAATTCCTTTCACCAAGAAGTTTTCTATTATTTCGAAATTTTCCTGTCACTGTGGTTGAAAATGAACGTTGGTCGATTAGACCCAACTAACAATTAGAAAATCAAAAGAACGTTCTTAAAAAAAAAAATAATAATAATCTGTATGGCCAGCATATAATATATTACTGTTCAATTTGAAAATCTGTAAAAAACAGTCAAACTTTTTTTTTCTTTCTTTAAATAAAATAAAATGTGATATCCAAGTCTGATATTTACCAGATTCAACCTCTAATAGTATCTACACCAGACCTGGGCAAACTACGGCCCGCGGGCCGTATACGGCCCGGCGGACCTTTTAATCCGGCCCACCCCCGCCGCCGAAACCGCCGCCGCTGCGTTAATCACCGCGGCGGGGAACATTAGACAGCGTTCGTTTGAACAGCTGTTTTCCCCGCCGCGCATAGACACTCCCCCTTGGACGGATCTATCCAATCGCGAGCAAGGGGGAGTTACATAGACACTCCCCCTTGCTCGCGATTGGACAGATCCGTCCAAGGGGGAGTGTCTATGGCATAGACACTCGCCCTTGGACGGATCTGTCCAATCGCGAGCAAGGGGGAGTCACATAGACACTCCCCCTTGCTCGCGATTGGACAGATCCGTCCAAGGGGGAGTGTCTATGCGCAGCGGGGAAAACAGCTGTTCAAACGAACGCTGTCTAATGTTCCCCGCCGCGGTGATAACAGTAGGCAGGGCCGGGAGGGGTCACACGCAGCCACTTGTGCCAACACACGCAGCCACTTGTGCCAACACACGCAGCCACTTGTGCCAACACGCGCAGCCACTTGTGCCAACACACGCAGCCACTTGTGCCAACACACGCAGCCACTTGTGCCACCATAAATTGTCGCCACTGTGCCAATCACACGCAACCACTGTTCCCAAACACAGCCACTGTGCCAATCACACGCAGCCACTGTGCCAATCACACGCAGCCACTGTGCCCAAACACAGCCACTGTGCCCATCACACGCAGCCACTGTGCCCATCACACGCAGCCACTGTGCCAATCACACGCAGCCACTGTGCCAATCACACGCAGCCACTGTGCCAATCACACGCAGCCACTGTGCCAATCACACGCAGCCACTGTTCCCATCAAACGCAGCCACTGTGCAATCAATTGTTGCCACTGTTCCCAAACACAGCCACTGTGCCAATCACACGCAGCCACTGTGCCAATCACACGCAGCCACTGTGCCAATCACACGCAGCCACTGTGCAATCAATTGTTGCCACTGTTCCCAAACACAGCCACTGTGCCAATCACACGCAGCCACTGTGCCAATCACACGCAGCCACTGTGCCAATCACACGCAGCCACTGTGCCAATCACACGCAGCCACTGTGCAATCAATTGTTGCCACTGTTCCCAAACACAGCCACTGTGCCAATCACACGCAGCCACTGTGCCAATCACACACAGCCACTGTGCCAATCACACGCAGCCACTGTGCCAATCACACGCAGCCACTGTGCCCATAACACGCAGCCACTGTGCCAATAACACGCAGCCACTGTGCCAATAACACGCAGCCACTGTGCCAATAACACGCAGCCACTGTGCCAATAACACGCAGCCACTCTGCCCATCAAACGCAGCCACTGTGCCAATTACACGCAGCCACTGTGCCCATCACATGCAGCCACTGTGCCCATCACACGCAGCCACTGTGCCAATAACACGCAGCCACTGTGCCAATAACACGCAGCCACTGTGCCAATAACACGCAGCCACTCTGCCCATCAAACGCAGCCACTGTGCCAATCACACGCAGCCACTGTGCCCATCAAACGCAGCCACTGTGCCATCACATGCAGCCACTGTGCCATCACACGCAGCCACTGTGCCAACACACGCAGTCACTGTGCCATCAATTGTTGCCACTGTGCCCATCACACGCAGCCACTGTGCCAATTGTCACCACTGTGCCCATCAAACGCAACCACTGTGCCATCACACGCAGCCACTGTTTAATCAATTGTTATTGATTAAACAGTGGCTGCCTGTCCCCAGCCTCTGTCCCCCTCCTGTGCCATGTCCCCAGCCTCTGTCCCCCTCCTGTGTCATGTCACCAGCGTCTGTCCCCCTCCTGTGTCATGTCCCCAGCGTCTGTCCCCCTCCTGTGTCATGTCCCCAGCCTCTGTCCCCCTCCTGTGTCATGTCCCCAGCCTCTGTCCCCCTCCTGTGTCATGTCCCCAGCCTCTGTCCCCCTCCTGTGTCATGTCCCCAGCCTCTGTCCCCCTCCTGTGTCATGTCCCCAGCCTCTGTCCCCCTCCTGTGCCATGTCCCCAGCCTCTGTCCCCCTCCTGTGCCATGTCCCCAGCCTCTGTCCCCCTCCTGTGTCATGTCCCCAGCGTCTGTCCCCCTCCTGTGTCATGTCCCCAGCCTCTGTCCCCCTCCTGTGTCATGTCCCCAGCCTCTGTCCCCCTCCTGTGTCATGTCCCCAGCCTCTGTCCCCCTCCTGTGTCATGTCCCCAGCCTCTGTCCCCCTCCTGTGTCATGTCCCCAGCCTCTGTCCCCCTCCTGTGTCATGTCCCCAGCCTCTGTCCTCCTCCTGTGTCATGTCCCCAGCCTCTGTCCCCCTCCTGTGTCATGTCCCCAGCCTCTGTCCCCCTCCTGTGTCATGTCCCCAGCCTCTGTCCCCCTCCTGTGCCATGTCCCCAGCGTATGTCCCCAGCCTCTGTCCCCCTCCTGTGTCATGTCCCCAGCCTCTGTCCCCCTCTTGTGTCATGTCCCCAGCCTCTGTCCCCCTCCTGTGTCATGTCCCCAGCCTCTGTCCCCCTCCTGTGCCATGTCCCCAGCCTCTGTCCCCCTCCTGTGTCATGTCCCCAGCCTCTGTCCCCCTCCTGTGCCATGTCCCCAGCCTCTGTCCCCCTCCTGTGTCATGTCCCCAGCGTCTGTCCCCCTCCTGTGTCATGTCCCCAGCCTCTGTCCCCCTCCTGTGCCATGTCCCCAGCCTCTGTCCCCCTCCTGTGCCATGTCCCCAGCCTCTGTCCCCCTCCTGTGTCATGTCCCCAGCCTCTGTCCCCCTCCTGTGTCATGTCCCCAGCCTCTGTCCCCCTCCTGTGTCATGTCCCCAGCCTCTGTCCCCCCCTGTGTCATGTCCCCAGCCTCTGTCCCCCTCCTGTGCCATGTCCCCAGCCTCTGTCCCCCTCCTGTGCCATGTCCCCAGCCTCTGTCCCCCTCCTGTGTCATGTCCCCAGCCTCTGTCCCCCTCCTGTGTCATGTCCCCAGCCTCTGTCCCCCTCCTGTGTCATGTCCCCAGCCTCTGTCCCCCTCCTGTGTCATGTCCCCAGCCTCTGTCCCCCTCCTGTGTCATGTCCCCAGCCTCTGTCCCTCTCCTGTGTCATGTCCCCAGCCTCTGTCCCCCTCCTGTGTCATGTCCCCAGCCTCTGTCCCCCTCCTGTGCCATGTCCCCAGCGTATGTCCCCAGCCTCTGTCCCCCTCCTGTGTCATGTCCCCAGCCTCTGTCCCCCTCTTGTGTCATGTCCCCAGCCTCTGTCCCCCTCCTGTGTCATGTCCCCAGCCTCTGTCCCCCTCCTGTGTCATGTCCCCAGCCTCTGTCCCCCTCCTGTGTCATGTCCCCAGCCTCTGTCCCCCTCCTGTGTCATGTCCCCAGCCTCTGTCCCTCTCCTGTGTCATGTCCCCAGCCTCTGTCCCCCTCCTGTGTCATGTCCCCCTCCTGTGCCATGTCCCCAGGCTCTGTCCCCCTCCTGTGCCATGTCCCCAGGCTCTGTCCCCCTCCTGTGCCATGTCTATAACAAGTACTCGTACCAGTTTTCCAACAATGATGTTTACTGCTTTTTATAAAGAAATACAATTGATTTTATGCAGTATTGAGTTTAGCCTTTTGGCCCGGCCCTCCAAAATATTTTTAGTTTCTCATGTGGCCCCATCGAAAAAATAATTGCCCACCCCTGATCTACACAGTATATCTCTTCTTCTCAGGGTGGATTCGAGATTTTGCTCCCTAACCATAAAGTTGGTTATTTATAGTTATCACTGCATAGAGATATTTAAGAATAAATTGCCTTTTTTTTTCCATATTAGCTAAAATTATACACCACGCTTTTTTTAAGGTTATTATCCGATTAATCGAAACAATAAAATCGGGCAACTAATCGATTATGAAAATAATCGTTAGTTGCAGCACTAAATACATTGCAATCCATCAGTCCTTTGCTATGGTGGCTGCATTTGTTTTGTTTTTCTAAATTGTATTTCCTTTATTTTCACCTAGTGTTTTGGCCAACTTTCCTAGGGTGACAATCACTCACTGCCCTGTTTCTACAGAGGTTACCTTTACCCTAGCACTCCACTCAGTGCCAGGACAATGTCATGCAGTGCCCAGGGCAAATATGTCAAACTGCGCCCCAACTTTCCCTTAGGGTGCCCATCCCTGCAATAAACCATTGCACCAAGGGCAGTCGCCCTCTCCTGCCCACCCCTTATCCCGGCCCTGACTCCACTGCTCTCTTGATTTGAACTACACATCATCCTTTCCTCCTCATTATTACATGGAGGGGCATTGCTTTGTAGTTCAAAGATTGATAAGGAAAGCTGATAACATGGTTTGAGATTTCTGTTCAGTCCACACAAAGAACACTAGATTTTGGACAAGATCAACAAGTTTTTTCTGTACTTGCTGAAAAAGTACTTAAAATACCTTGAGCCTAGGTTCACACTGCTGCGAATTCAAAATCGCGGTAAAATGCGCGATTTTACCGCGATTTTGCGGCTGCGATTTTGCCGCGATTTCGGCCGCAATTTAATGTAAATCGCGCCCCGAAATCGCAAAAAGTAGTACAGGAACTACTTTTTGAAATCGCAGATGCGGCGTCGCACTGATTAGGACAGTGCCATTGCCGACAATTGCCGCCGATTTGAGATGCGATTTGACACGTCAAATCGCATCTCAAATCGTTCCAAATCGTACCCAGTGTGAACCAGGGCTAAAAGAGGAACTAATGCTGTTACCACATCAAAAGAACAGGCGAGTTGCAATATATTCCTTTTTTCATTCTTGGGGTTAGATTTACCTTAAAGGGGTGGTTCACCCTAAAAACTACTTTTTTTTATTACACTGGCCCCCCACATTACAATACGATTAAGGCTATTTTTTTTTTTGATGCTGTACATACCTTTGTACAGCATATTCACCCGTTGCTTCGGGGTTGCGAGTCCCGTGGGAGTTCCTAACATGTCTGTGATTGACATTTTGACCAAAAACGAGCTCCCCCCGTCGCGTAAGCCGCGTCACGGTTGGCGAAAGGAGCCGAACGGCGAGTCGGCGCTATACTGCGCATGCGCATCGCCGTTCGGCTCCTTTCGCCAACTGTGACGCGGCTTACGCGACGGGGGGGAGCTCGTTTTTGGTCAAAATGTCAATCACAGACATGTTAGGAACGCCCACTCCCGCGGGACTCGCAACCCCGAAGCAACGGGTGAATATGCTGTACAAAAGGTATGTACAGCATCAAAAAAAAAAATAATAGCCTTAATCGTATTGTAATGTGGGGGAGCAGTGTAATAAGAAAAAGTAGTTTTTAGGGTGAACCACCCCTTTAAGAAAATGAGGTGGATTGTTTAAAGTGACAATGCTGCATTGTGATCTTTTTCGGTAGTCTAGCAGGGCCATCCAACAAGCAGCCCATGGGACTTTTTTTTTTGGAGACTGTTGAACCTTGTTCCTTTTCCTCCAATACTCTTGCAGGCAAGTCCCAGCTGTCAGAATAACAGCTGGGACTTGCTTTGTATCACAGCAGCAGCTGCAGCCTCTGCTTTGCAATACCGAGCTTCTGAACTTGTGTTCTGAACACTTCACAAGCTTCATTTGGAAATACCATGTATACTCTACAGAAAACCTGCACCAGTGATTGTGCAAGCAATAGAGGGAAATACAAACCACAGAAACCATATAATAAGTTACTAGAGAAATTGCACATATGATAAAAGCTGTACTGCAGTAATGCACTCCAAGAAACACAAACCTATAAACAAATTAAAAGAAAAACACCATGCCAATGTATGTGCCTAGTAACCAGCATTGGCAGATTCAATACAAATCTCGTGGTGGTATGACCCAGGTCATATGTATATGAAGGAGTAAAAAAAAACTGCCATGAATGAGACAAGGAATAAGCAATGTAGTAACAATAACAAAATGCATGTAAATAAATCCATGCAAGTCTCACAAATACCCCATCAATAGCCAAGATGGTGCCCCCCAGGTAGGTGAACTGTATGGCAGTACCAGTGGAGTGAAACTCCACTGGTACTGCTTCGCTAGTAATGACTGCAATCTTTAAAGTGGAGTTGCACCAAAAAAGTTACAGTCTTATTCCAAAATGGATTAAATTCATTATTTTCCTCAAAATTCTACAAACAATACACCAAAATGACAACGTGAAAAAAGTTTGTTTGAAATCTTTGCAAATTCAATAAATATAAAAACGAAACGAAAAAAAATAAAACAAATCGCATGTACATAACTATTCGCAGCCTTTGCCATGACACTCACAATTGAGCTCAGGTGCATCCCGCTTCTACTGATCATCCTTGAAATGTTTCTACAGCTTGATTGGAGTCCACCGATGGTCAATTCAATTGATTGGACATGATTTAGGAAGGCACACACCTGTCTCTATAAAGGTCCCACAGTTAACAGTGCATGTCGGAGCACATACCAAGCCATGAAGCCAAGGAATTGTCGGTAGACCTCCGAAACAGGATTGTATCGAGACACAGATCTGGGGAAGGGTACAGAAAAATGTCTGCAGCATTGAAGGTTCCAATGAGCACAGTGGCCTCCATCATCTGTAAATGGAATAAGTTTGGAACCACCAAGAGTCTTCCTAGAGTGGGCAATCCGGCCAAACTGAGCGATCGGGGGGAAAGGGCCTTCGTCAGGGAGGTGACCAAGAACCCAATGGTCACTGACGGAGCTCCAGCATTTCTCTGTGGAGAGAGGAGAACCTTCCAGAAGAACAACCATTTTGGCAACACTCCACCAGTCATGCCGGTATGGTAGAGTGGCCAGACAGAAGCCACTCCTCAGTAAAAGGCACATGACAGACCGCCTGGAGTTTGCCAAAAGGCACCTGAAGGACTCTCAGGCCACGAGAAACAAAATTCTGCAGTCTGATGAAACAAAGATTAACTTTTTGGCCTAAATGGCAAGCGTCATGTCTGGAGGAAACCAGGCACCGCTCATCACCTGGCCAATACCTGATGGAGCTTGAGAGGTCCTGCAAAGAAGAATGGGAGAAACTGCCCAAAAATAGGTGTGCCAAGCTTGTAGCATCATACTCAAAAAGACTTGAGGCTGCAATTGGTGCCAAAGGTGCTTCAACAAAGTATTGAGCAAAGGCTGTAAATACTTATGTAAAGGGGATTTTTTTTGTTTATTATCTTTAATAAATTTGCAAAGATTTCAAACAAACTTCTTTCACTTTGTCATTTTGGGGTATTGTTTGTAGAACTTTGGAGGAAAATAATAAATTTAAATTCATTTTGGAATAAGGCTGTAACATAATAAAATGTGGAAAAAGTGAGGCGCTGTAAATACTTTCTGGATGCACTGTATAACAGTAGTTATTTTTTTTATCATTTGTGCAATTTCTCGAATTTTTTTATATATATTTTGTATATTATAAAGTGGTGTAAGAAATTTTCATTTAGAGGGTATTCTTTTGTTTCAGTTAGAAATACCATGTAAGAAAATGACTGTTACTTTGCTTCAAAAGTCATGTGTTAAATATACAAGTCCCTTATTAACCATTAGTTAACTCTGCTCTAAAATAGCTTTCCTCTTTGTTATTTTTCTGATAATTTTCTTTAATGATAATTTCTATTTTTTTAACCATTATAATTTTTCCATTTCATTTTTTTTCTTTTTTTAACACCGCCTTTATTCTTTGATTTAAAGGAAAAGGGCACCGTTAATCGTTCACATGGCTTTTTTAAGATATATGTTGTTTATGGTCAATGTTTGTACTGGGTGCACAGAAGCCTGGGAACGAGCGAGTCCAAGCCCTCCCACCAGCTCCCATCATTCAGGCAACTAAGGGCACAATGTCAGCTCTTGTCTGTGCAGTCTCTTGATTTCAGTGACCCAGCCAAGCGCATGAGAGAAATTAAGGCTCTGCTGTGACCCTAAGAAGAGTAGTTCTACCTACTTTCCCACACTTGGCTGGAATAGTAAGATTTTTTTTTTTAGGTTACATTTTTACATTTTAAATTTAAAGGGGTTGTAAAGGTTTGATTTTTATTTTCTAATTAGGTTCCTTTAAGCCAGTGCTGTGGAGTCGGAGGAGATTTTGGGTACCTGGAGTCGGAGTTGGCAAACAATGCACTGACTCCGACTGAATTTAGATTGGAATTAAAAAAGCAAATTTAAATGTCCCAATTCACAAAAAGTTATAATTAATGACTTCTCTACTGTAAGAATAAAGACCAATGCATGCAGTGCCTCACGTAACCACAAAACGAACACGTTAAGTGACCGTGAAGAAGCATGCTTTTCATGTGCTTCACTATATGGCACGCAACGCACAATTAGGAGCGGCAATAATTATACTTTCCATAGTGTTGTGTTCTGCTGTTACAGGGAACGCAGCGCCCATGGGTAACCTAGCCTCTCACTGATAAGGGATAAGGTAAATATGTTTTTTGCAGGACTAGAGAGTGAGACACTTGTATAAGTGAAGGGAATGGAGGATCAAAAGTTCAAGACTGAAGCTGTAAACCATTGGAAAAACTGCTGTCATTCAGCTAAGGCTATAAAAACTCCTATGGTAATGACATGTATGTTGCCTTTCTTTCCTTCAAGGAATGTATAATTACATTTGCATATTAATACAGAGGAGTCGGAAGTACAAAAAACTGAGTCGTCGGAGTCAGAACATTTATCTACCGACTCCACAGCCCTGCTTTAAGCTAGTGCATTGTTGGTTCACTTACCCTTTCCTTCGATTTCCCTTCTAAATGTTTTTTTTCTTTGTCTGAATTTCTCACTTCCTGTTTCTCCTCCAGTAAGCTTGCCCCCATCATCCATGGGGATTAGTCAGCCAGAACAGCTTACTGGGGAGGAACAGGAAGTGAGAAATTCAGACAAAGAAAAAAATACATTTAGAAGGGAAATTAAAGGAAAAGGTAAGTGAACCAACATTGCACTAGCTAGCAAGCATTGGTGCTCTAAGGAGAGAGCACAGTGGCAGCAATTTACTTGTAGGCTCCCTCTCTCCAATTGAAACTGTACTGTCCATCTGAACAGAACAGGCAGAAAGGAGGATCAGATTCTGCTGTGTTAGCTAATTGGAGCCTGAGCTATTTTAATGCCGCAAATAATAGACTATGGGGTAGATTCATAAAGAAGTTACGCTGGCGTATCTATCGATACACCGCGTAACTTCTAGGTTGCTCCGGCATATCTTTTTTCTGTATTAAGAAAACAAGATACGCCGGAATTTGGCTAAGATCCAACTAGCGTAAGTCTCTTACGCCGTCGTATCTTAGTTGCATATTTACGCTGGCCGCTAGTTGTCGCTTCCGTCGATTTACGCAAGGGATATGCAAATTAGGTAGATACGCCGATTCAGAAACGTACGTCCGCCCGGCACATTTTTTTACGTCGTTTACGTTAGGCTTTTTCCGGCGTAAAGGTACCCCTGCCAAATGAGGCGTATCCTATGTTAAAGCGGGAGTTCACCCATTTATTTATTTTTTTACCTTTTCCCCTTAGATTCCTGCTCGTTTTGTCTAGGGGAATCGGCTAGTTGTTTTAAAATATGAGCAGTACTTACCCGTTTTCGAGATGCATCTTCTCCGTCGCTTCCGGGTATGGGTCTTCGGGACTGGGCGTTCCTTCTTGATTGACAGTCTTCCGAGAGGCTTCCGACGGTCGCATCCATCGCGTCACTAGTAGCCAAAAGAAGCCGAACGTCGGTGCGGCTCTATACTGCGCACCGACGTTCAGCTTCTTTCGGAAAATCGTAAGACTGTCAATCAAGAAGGAACGCCCAGTCCGGCAGCCCATACCCGGAAGCGGCGGAGAAGATGCATCTTGTAAACGGTAAGTACAGGTCATATTTTAAAACTAGCCGATTCCCCTAGACAAAACGAGCATTCATCTAAGGGGAAAATGTGTTCTCTATGGGTGAACCTCCGCTTTAAGTATGGACGTCGTTCCCGCGTCGAATTTTGAAAATTTTACATCGTTTGCGTAAGTTATCCGTGAATGGGGCTGTGCGTAATTTACGTTCATGTCGAAAGCATTAGCTTTTTGCGTGTTAATTTGGAGCATGCGCACTGGGTTACTTTCACGGACGGCGCATGCGCCTTTAGTCAAAAACGTCATTTACGTGGGGTCATGTTTTATTTACATAAAACATGCCCACCTCTTCACAATTTGAATTAGGCACGCTTACGCCATGCCGCCGTAACTTAGGGCGCAGGTTCTTGGTGAATACAGAACCTGCCTCACTAAGTTACGGCGGCGTAGCGTATCTGAGATACGCTACGCCCGTAGAAAAATAAGCCAATCTACCCCTTTGTTTTCAGCAAAGCAGAAAGTGATAGCCTAGAAAACTAAGGGCACCTACAGCTCATATATTATATTATATATATATATATATATATATATATATATATATATATATATATATATATATATATATATATATATATATATATATATATATATATATATATATATATATATATAAATAAAAAAAAACACACTGTTTCAGACTAATCAGCTATTAAAAAAAAAAAAAAAGGCAGCTCAGACTGCAATACTCTCCTTTAATCAAAAGCGGTGACCTGTAGTACTTCTCTTTCACCACAAGATGTCCTCGAGATCGCAAAAGGGAGTCATTCAACCCAGATGATGTGGATATACTATGAATGAATGTCATGGTCCCACCCCCTTAAGGGCATCACCACAGCGCCCTTTATTCAGTGTATTAAAAATAGAGAGTATGACTGATGTCATTACTTTAGCGCAGGGGTCGACAAATCCCGGGCGCCAGGTCGCCATGGCGACTAGAAATAGGGTCCTGGCGACTTGGCTTGGAAGGGGGGGCAAAAGAAAAAAAAAAAAAATTTTTTTTTTTTTTTTTTTTGTGAGCTGGGGCCATCTGGTGGTGAGCCGTTGGTATTACAAGTTATTACCACCAGATGTTCAAGCTGGCGCCATCTGGTGGTGGCCGTTGGTATTACAAGTTAAGCATTACAAGTTAAACAGCAATTGTAATGTAATTTTTCACTATTTTCACTGCCATCTTCTTCCCTCTAATTAGAACCCCCAAACATTATATATATTTTTTATCCTAAAACCCTAGAGAATAAAATGGCGATCGTTGCAATACTTTCTGTCATGCCGTATTTGCGCAGCGGTCTTGCAAGCGCACTTTTTTGGGGAAAAAATTACACTTTTTTTAATTAAAAAATAAGACAACAGTAAAATTATCCCCATTTTTTTTAATATTATGAAAGAAAATGTTACGCCGAGTAAATTAATACCCAACATGTCACGCTTCAAAATTACGTCCGCTCGTGGAATGGCGTCAAACTTTTACCCTTTAAAATCTCCATAGGCGACGTTTAAAAAATTCTACAGGTTGCATGTTTTGAGTTACAGAGGACGTCTAGGGCTAGAATTATTGCTCTCACTCTACCAATCGCGGCGATACCTTACATGTGTAGTTTGAACACCGTTTACATGTGCGGTCGCTGCTCACGTATGTGTTCGCTTCTGCGCGCAAGCTCGTCGCGACGGGGCGCGTTTTCTGGCTCCTAACTTTTTTAGCTGGCTCCTAGATTCCAAGCAAATTTGTCAACCCCTGCTTTAGCGCCACTCTCTGCATCACCAATGAACTGCCCTAAGCTGGAGAAGAGGTAAAGAGGAAGAACCGGCCCTGAAGATATCTGGAAAAGGCAAATATATATATATATATATATATATATATATATATATATATATATATATATATATATTATATATATATATATATATTAAAAAAAAAGGTATAACATATGTGGAAGTCCTCCTGGGAAAAAGAGAGAGGATGTCTGGAGCTGAGCCCAGAGTTGGGCTTTCAACAAACATTTTCTGAAAGAACCATGAAGGTTGCCTTTTTTTCCATGTTCCTGTAAATTTAGTCGAATGGCCATAAAGCTGACTTTCTGGTTTCCATTCTTTGAGCCAAAGACCTGGCAAAACTAAGCAAATAGAGACTTCTACCCTCCTACTTGTACTCTGACCTTTCCAATATTCACATCTACTTTATGGTAGCGACTCCAGGGGGTTCATTTACTAAAGGCAATCAGACTGTTCACTTTGCAGGGGAAGTTGCAATTTGTAAAGGAGATTTTCCACAGAGCTTAGTGAATGGGGTGAAGCTCTGACGAAAGCTACCATCCAATCACGTGCAAATAAAAAGGCCACCTGTTTTCTTTCTTTGCACGCTTGGGTATTTTTTGAAAAGTGAAATCTCACCACATTCAATAAGCTTTGAAATTTCCCCTGCAAAGTGAACGGCCTATTTTCCCTTAGTAAATCAACCTTAAAGGGGTTGTAAAGCTTTGTGTTTTTTCACCTTAATGCATCCTATGCATTAAGGTGAAAAAACACTTTGCAGCGTCCGAAATGCCTGCACCTCCACCATTCAGGAGAATCCTTGTATTCTTTAAAGGATACAAGGCATTTTCTGGGTGGCTGAGGGTATAATAATTTTTCTGCCTCAGCCATACAGAAAACGCTTTGTTTTCACTGAAAAAAAACACAAGGATTCTCCTGAATGGCAGAGGTGTGAGAGTAAGTCTCTTTGTGTTTAGTGAACAGAGGGGGAGTCACTCAAGCAATTGCCAGAGGAGGACACGTCTTACTGTATATAGCATAGGCTACAACTCATTCCTTTAGTTCTTTAAAGTGTACGCCTGAAAAGGTGAAACAACACTGTACACCACATGTGCCAAATCCAGCCCGCCAGCCAATTTCATGTGGCCCTCACACCTCTCCTGCTGGTGTGACACCACCTCATCCCCGCCCACCCCGCACCCTCGTCTCAGAAGTTGGCAGCAGAGGGGAGGATCGAACTCCTCCTCGAGATCCTGCATCACAGCACCTCCTCATCTCTGCCTCCCCTGGTATCAGCATTTAGCAGACCCTGGCAGCTGACTTCAGCCCTTCAGACCATGCACTTTCTGCATAATGCTGACGCGGCCGTGATGAAATGGAGTTTGACATCCCTGCCCTATACCCTTTCACTCTGCCAGTCCCTGCTGCACTTACCTCTGTGTGTGATTAGCCATCACCACCCATGCAGATGGTACAGCGGTCTGGGCATTTGAAAGTCCAGCTTGTGCTCGTCTTTCCCTTTTTACCTTAAAGTGATTGCAAATGATCACCTTGTAAAACAACCCATTCAGTTTAAAATAGAAATGAAAAAAAAGTGTGTGTAAAAAAAATAAAAAAAATAATAATTATAAAAAAAATAAAATAAAAAAAAAACAGTGATCACATTCCCTCTGATTTCAGCTGCATAAGCTGGGGGAAGAGAAGCAGCAGCAGCATACTGATCTTCCCAGTGAATTGTTGTGGAGCGGGGGGGTGTCAGGACAAGTCTGATCATTGGAGAGCATACAGAGTTCCAATCATAGCTAGAGAACTGACCACGTTGTGCTCTCCTGCTTAGTGTGGTCAGTTAACAGGAAAGCAGGAGGGACTGGCAGGTACACCAGGAATTTCACAAAAAGGAAGCAATACAAAGAGAACGGGATACTTTCTCACACAAGAACGTGGTACAGTAGGCACATATCAGGCATATGAAATGTTGGGGTGCCAAACGCTTTAAGGATTCAGCGACAGATCACAGCAATTCTGATTTGACCAACCAAAAGCACACCTGAAGCCTCCTAATCCCCTACAGACGAGGAAGGTACCATGTCAGCCTGTGACGGTGTTGCACGTGGTCAGCTATTTGATGGCATTTAGCTGCGAGTGGATGGGCAGATGGCACAGATGTCTAGCCCAGCCTTGCTGCTGGCAGCCTGTCTATCTCTCCGCTATCACCTTCTTGCATTCCAGGCATGGGCACATACTGCTCTCGGAATAACACTAGATGCCCCATCCAGTGGTAACAGCCATCAGCCTCACAGAGTTTGACAGGCTTGACTGCAGCTGGGCTAGATGATGCACCAGTGCCCTCCCTCCACATCTAAAAGCCAGACCACCATGCACCAGGGCCAAATTGCTCAGCTCACCCCTAAGTGCATGACATTTAGTTTACTAAAACCATTTGTGTCCCCCCCCCCCCCTTTTAGACAACAATGTTTTAGATTCTCAATCTTGCCAATTTCTTCCAGCTTCTTTGCAACCACTTTCTGCCTACAAATTTATTCTCCAGCGGCAGATGCATGGCATTTTTTAGGGCAGCTACTTATTGCCTTCACTGAGGGCATGTGGCAGGGTGACAACGCAGGAGAGCAATTGGAAGACGGGAACAGAGTGTTGTCACTTTAAAAGGAGGTGCCTGAGTCAGGAACGTCATGGGAAAATTATCTGGTAGTTTAATTAAAAAAAAAACAAAAAAAACGCAGACTTAAAATGTAATCAATATATTTTCAAAATCCCCCCAGACTTTTAGTGATTGGGATATAAAGAATATGATAACCCAAACTTCATATACATGATATGTGCCTGCTGTACTTAGTACTTGTATGGGAAAGTATCCAGTTCTCTTTGAATTTTTATTGCTACCTTTCTTTGTGTGACATCCCTGGTGTTCCTCCTGCCAGTCCTTTCCTATTAACTGACCACACTAAGCAGGAGAGCACACCATGTTGTACTCTAGCTATGCTGGGAACTCAGAGTGTTCTCCTCCAATGATCAGACTTGTCCTGACACGCCCCCACTGCACAACCATTCACTGGGAAGTACAGTATGCTGCTGCTTCTCCTCCCCCAACTCCTATGCAGCCGAGAACAGAGGGAATGCGATCACTTAAAAAAAAAAAAAAAAAAAGTATTTATGTTTGTTTATATCTACACACAAATGGTTTTGAAACTTTAATTTCTATTTTATACTGAATGAGTTATTTTACAAGGTGATTGTTTACAATCACTTTAACTTCTGCCCAGAGTTGGGCTTTAATTACATTTTGGACAGTGCAATGTATGCAAATTACTTTTTTTCATCAGTAGTGTTAAAAAACAAAAACAAAAATAACTCATCTTCCCAATCCATTCCATGTTCTAACATCTCAAGCTGACAATTTCCTGCCCTTTGCCTGCTTGTGATCGCTTTGGTGCCCAGTCCCCTTATTGTCCCGACGATCCTGAAACTCATATGAGAAAATCCCACCACTGCGAGTGTCCAGATCACACAGGGATGTAGTTGCTTCATGTAAACAGGAGAAGACTTGGGACCCAAACAATTATGTGACCTAGGCTTTATTTATTACAGGTACTTACACTATATTACCAAACTTAGTCCGTAGGGTTCAATATTGAGTTGGCCCACCCTTTGCATTGAACACGCTGGCATACACTATAGTAGACCTGTGTGGATAAAGTCTAAAACTTCCAAAGCCCCTTTCCCTCATAGTTTTTAAAAAGAAATTTCAGCATAGGTAAAGGGGGGGGGATACACCCCCCCTCCCACTTATATTACCAAAAGTTTTGGGACACCTGCCTTTACACGTACATGAACTTTAATGGCATCCCAGTCTTAGTCTGTAGTGTTGAGTTGGCCCACCCTTTGCAGCTATAACAGCGTCAACTCTTCTGGGAAGGCCGTCCACAAGGTTTAGGAGTGTGTCTATGGGAATGTTTGACTATTCTTCCAGAAGCACATTTGTGAGGTCAAGCACTGATATGGAGGAGAAGGCCTGGCTTGCAGTTACTGCTCTAACACAAATCCTGAAGGTGTTCCATCAGGTTGAGGTCAGGACTCTGTGCAGGCCAGTCAAGTTCCTCCACCCCAAACTCACTCATCCACATCTTTATAGACCTTGCTTTCTTGCCGAGGTCCGGACTCTGACCTCAACCCGATAAAACACTTTGGGATGAATTCGAACGCAGACTGCGAGCCAAGCCTTCTTGTCCAACATCAGTGCCTGACCTCACAAATGTGCTTCTGGAAGAATGTGGCCAGCGGGGAATGCTTTCCACTCCTAAACCTTGTGGACAGCCTTCCCAGAAGAGTTGAAGTTGTCATCGCTGCAAAGGGTGGGCCAACTCAATATTGAACTCTACAGACTAAGACGCCATTAAAGTTCATGTGCGTATAAAGGCAGGCGTCCCAATACTTTTGGTAATATGGGTGGACTTTTTTTTTACCCCCCAAAGTTGAGCTTTACCTATGCTGAAATTTATTTTTAAAAACTAGGAGGGAAAGGGGCTTTGGAAGTTTTAGGCCTCATCCACACAGGTCTACTATAGTGTATGCCAGCGTGTTCCACACATCCCTGTGCAGGCAGTCCCATTCATTTCAATTGAGACACAGCGGCTGCAGAGACACAAGCTGATAGCTGTGCGAGTGGTAATCCCATTCAGTTCTCATTAGCTAGAGGGGATGGAAATGGTTGACTTCTTTTGCCCAGAGTCAGGCTTTACCTACACTGAATTTTTTTAAAAACTAGGAGGGAACGGGGGTTTGGACATTTTAGGCCTCATCCACACAGGTGTACTATAGTGTATGCCAGCATGTTCCATACATCCCTGTGCAGGCAGTCCCATTAATTTCAATTGGGACACAGTGGCTGCACAGACCCAAGCTGATAGCTGTGCCAGTGTGAGGTGCGAAATGAAAGTAGCATGCGTTCGGGGCTGTGCACCACAGCTGTCATACTGGGGGCAGCCGCTGTGTCCAAACTGAAGTGAATAGGACCTCCTGCACAGGGGCACATGAACACTAGTGCTGGTAAACACAACCCTCCGTGGCCATACACACGCGTGATCAAAGCCTTAGGGCAGAAACTGACTGCATGGCATGAACTAGCGCAGTGTTTCCCAACTCCAGTCCTCAAGGCACACCAACAGGTCATGTTTTCAGGATTTCCCTCAGATGAAACGGCTGTGGCAATTACTAAGGCAGTGAAACTGATCAAATCACCTGTGCAAAATAATGGAAAGCCTGAAAACATGACCTGTTGGTGCGCCTTGAGGACTGGAGTTGGGAAACACTGAGCTAGAGCAATTGGAATACATGGAAAAAAACTGTGCATGCATTTTTGTGCAGAAAAAAAAAAAAGCGCACGGAACTGCGTCTGGTGTGAACTGGCTCCTATTCCTTTCTAGAGTTGGGCTTTGGACCTGCAACATCACTCAACTGTGTTCCAATGCAATCTGGTTGAGTTCACCCCCAAAGCAACACGTTGCTGTGCGTTAAATAAAACAGGACTAAGTAGTGTCTTTTTGGGCCGCGCTATGTGTCACATGTTAGCAGTCAACAAAAGATAAATAAGGGGTTGAGCAAAGCACTGCAAAGTAAATAAAATAGCATTACAGTGAACGCATGCCGCCGCCGCTGCATACAAGCACTATGGTGTGAATGAGCCCCAACACTTTAAATGAACCCAGAGAAATCAAACACTAGAGCCAGGATCTTCCAGTATAGATCAGGAGGATGATGGGAGCTGTCCCGAAGAAGACTAGTGTGTGTGTGCTAATAAAGTTTGATGAAGGTACTTTAGTAAGTAAAGCCCTCACCAGGTACAACAGAGAAGCTGTTTGGTCAGCCTGCAGCATATGGCCGGATCAGAGTCTCTATGCAATGACAAGTCTCCGGGCCTCCACACACACTGACAAGGGTGTAGTACCCCGCTCACACTATCCGGTAACAGCACACCATAGGCTGGAGTGTTCCGAGCTCCCCCTCCGATCACACAGTGTATCATCTGTACACACACACAGATCCTGATCACACGATACCTCATACACGCACGCTGTAGGCATCCTGCCCTGCTCTCCCTGCCTTTACTCACACCGCCATCCATATGCCAAATCTTACCTTCTTAGGCTCACCACTGGCCGAGAGTCTTGACTGCAGCTTCTCCACAACTTCCACCACGGATTCCGCCATCTTTAGTACTGGCAGGCAAGCGCACCGGAAGTTACATTTAATCCACATTCCCCAGCATCGCCAGCTATCCACGTTAATGGAACCGGAAATTGCGACGTGTTTGATCCTAGACGTACATGATGCCATATTTAGTGCTGGCAACCCGCCCCCTAGCCTTTTCATTGACATAAAGCGAACCTGTCAACCATTTTTAAAAACAGATGCTTTGGTAGTGAGTTTATTTACTTGATACCGGACTTAGACATGAATGTTCTCACAGCCAGTAACAGCGTTTCCAGGGAGGGAAAATTCGAACGCCTTTTGTAATGTAGAAGCAGTTTCATTCATTGCTAGCCAAGAAACAGATAACTTGTAGAACTACTTAGTCTCAATTTAATACTCCTGTGATCTTTTACCTCCTAGTCGTGAGCCAAGAGCAGTTTTAAGTGGCTAGCTGGCCAGCCAATCCCAGCACAAAGATCTGTTTAAGCACCTTTCAAGACTAGTCTCGCCTTAGAAAGTTATATAAAAAGTGAGGTTTTGCGGCAATTATCAGAACCCCAACATGAAGCTCAACATCCAAAAAATAAAATTTGAAATTTCTTTGAGTGACAAACTTCATGCATTACAGATTTTTGCACAATAATTTGCAAAACACTGCACTTTTTTTGTATTACTGAAAATTAATAGCACTTAAACATGTGTTTTGCAGTTGCCATTTGAGGTCATAGGCAGAATTGCTTAGGATTCTGCGCGAGATCCCAAAATTCCAAGTGTGAATAGAGCATGCAGATCATTGCACCCAGTTTGTGAATGGCACCTGCAAACTTTTCCTCTAGCTGTACAGATTGTTGCTTGAGGATTTAAAGGGGTTGTAAAAGGTACGATTTTTTCCCCTGAATAGTTACCTTAGTACAGTCCCTCCTTCGATTTTTGCTTTTTAATGTACTTGTGTCTTCTGAGAAATCCTCACTTCCTGTTCTTCTGTCTGTTACGCCACACAGTAATGCAAGGCTGTCTCCCTGGTGTGTCGTGCTCGCCCCCTCCCTTGGACTACAGAAGAGTCCGTACACCCACTAACAACTCCTTTTCGCCATCTGTAATGTAGAGAGCGGCCTGACTCTCCTGTAGACCAAGGGAGGGGGCGAGCACGACACTGCACACCAGGGAGAAAGCCTTGTGTGTAGTTACTGACAGAAGAACAGGAAGTGAAGATTTCTCAGAAGAAATAAAGGACATTTAAAAGCAAAATGGAAAAATTAGGTAAGTGAAGGAGGACTGCACTAAGGTAAAGGAAGCTATTTAGGAGAAATACAAAAATTGTACCTTTCCAACCTCTTTAACAAACAAGTGTGCCAGCTACCACACTTCTAGTACATTGAGAAATACAAGACATATCTGCAGCAGTGGCCAAACAGGATGGATCCCTGTGAATGAAGACAGCTGTGCAGGAGCAGCCCCACATAGCAATTGCAATTTAAATGCAACAGTGGCTGTGGGGAATGGTCCAGCACCAAGTTGCATCCTAAATACAGGCATACATGTGGCAAAAGGTGAACTTGGCCTATGACCTCTAAGGATTGACAAACACTGAGCATATTTTGCCAGCTTCCAATGAGCCATCCATGTCACTGAGTGGCCTTGTAGTAAAGGTAGGTGTAAAATCTCAACTGAACAGCTCCTGCATTCAATCAGATGTAGGCACTGCATTTTGAGCAGTCACGTATGGACAGAGGCATTTGTTAGATTCCTCCCCCTCCCAGCTAGCAGAAGAAAAAACAGTATTGGGCAGCTTAACACTGGCAGGAGTGCTGAATACCCAGTCCCCTGGGGCACAAAAGTTTACACCAGCCCCCTACATCATATCCGGATACCACAACATAGGGGCTTGCGGAAGAACCACAGCAGAGGACCAGGCATCCAACATATAAGCAGGTGGGAGTACTAAAGCTAGAGACTGTTATACTGGGTTCCTACTGGTGAACAGTCATTGCATGCCAGTCGCAGCACATTGCTGTGCAGGTCACAGTGTCTGTGTGATGCAAATTCAGCCATACAAACTGTATAGCTGAAATAGCATTAGCATCAAAATGGACCAGGACTTTTGGTCCGCACTGGAATCGTATGGGCGTTCACACCCATGCAACCACTTCCTGTACCATTGACAGTTTGCACCTCAAACCAATGGGGGGGTCATTAACTTTCTATTGACACCCACAAATGTTCACACTGGGCAGTGTGAACTGCAAGAGCAATGCAGAAGTCGCACAGGAAAAACGCACTGGTTCCCGCATCCTGTGTGAATTCAGCCTCCAAGCTGCATGGAAAAAAAAGAGTCCTCAATCCACATGGATGGATGAATCTCCACTGCCAGGTATTGCATTCAGACAGCACCAACACCTGCATAAATACTGAAAAAGGATGCAGTCCTGGTTTAAAAATCAGCTGAGCCAGGTAGAAATTGTATTAAAGCGGAGTTCCGGCCACAATTTCACTTTTTAAATATAAATACCCCTGTAATACACAAGCTTAATGTATTCTAGTAAAGTTGGTCTGTAAACTAAGGTCCGTTTTGTTAGGTTGTTACAGCATTTAGACACTTTATAAAATAGAAATTGACTGGGGCCATCTTAAGTGTGGGCATCATGAAGCCAGACTGTATGACTTCCTGGATTTCAGCCTTGCAGAGCTCGCACATGCTCAGTGCTGCACAAGCAGTGTCAGATCAGGTTTCAGCACCTGTGCTGTCCAAGTCACATGATTCTTTGAGACTGGGGAGTGCACAGACTCCTGGAAAGTTACACCCACTACATTCCCAGGAGTCTGTGCGGTGTAGGTTAGGAAGCATTAAGCACCTAGGTGCAGGAAGTGGGAAGATTAACTATTCTGCCTAGCAACAACACTTTGAAGGCATCTAAAAAAAAAAAAATTTCGTAAAGGACTAATGACATTTTTTTTAAAACTACTGATGTAATGTTATATTTATGGGTGGAACTCCACTTTAACAGGAGTTGAAAAGTTTAGGCTGTGTATGCGTGCTTTCATCTTGCCTTCTGGAACCCACCTCTCCTGCAGATAAGCTAGGGTGCAGCAGCTTTCTGAATACCTGACCAGTGGTTGCATCTGATGAATGCAGCCACTATTTGGCAGAGAATGTTTACCCGGCTCAGCCCAAATTCAGTAATGTATGCCTAGCCCAAGTTATCAGCAAGCTTTGCTCTTCAACATGTCAAGCATTCTATTTAGATGAGAATTGTGTATTTACAATAAAAGTCTACTCAAAAAAATAAAATTGAGGCAAGAGTTTTGCAGGGTATCTTTTCTGGAAAAACCCTTACCTGTGCCTCCTGGGAAAAAAAAAAAATTCTCTTCAATAGTGTACATTGTATGAAGCACACATGCAGTGCAGCATATCGTTCCCGCCATATGTTAGAACTAGGATAACCTTAAGTAGCCATGTGCAGCAGTTTTAAGTTGACACAAAATGTCAGCAAGGGTGTAGTGAATCTAGAAGACCAGGAGAAGATGGAGGCAGCTAGACTGATGAACAGGTCTGTCCTGTTAGCACTGGAAGGCAAACATCAAAAAAGTCTGCCAATAAAAAAAAGCATGAACATACTGCTTTAAGTATGCAGAGCAGGAGCTGGCTGCACTAGTTGGATTCCTGTTTCACAGCATAAGCCCTGGCAGACATTTCAAGAGATGAGACTTAAGAACGTTTCTATATTTCATCTTAATAGGAGTCAAAAAAGCTACCGTTTGGGGAAACACACCCCCGTCTGCCACAGGTATATACCCACAGATTAGCAAGATCTAATGCAGCTACCGCCATGACCCGGGTATCTTTCCTGCTGGCGATTCTTTATAAAGTAAATGTGATCTGAGCAGCTATGCAGCCACTCATTTTTACAAGTGTTGTGTTGGATACACCAAGTGAAAGGAACCATTGTCCCCCACCCCCTGTCAGAAACCAGAAGCAAAGAGGTTTGTCATTACAAGCCAGTTTTGACGTACAAGCCACTACTGGCTTATAAAGAAGCCAAACTTACCCATTAGGACTCTCCATAAAGACGATTGGAAAAAGTGCATGCCATAACAAGGGACAATGTTCATCCCTTGATAGCAATAAAGTTCCATGGAATTTTTTTTTTTTTTTTTACAAAATAGCATGTCCTGCATGCACACCACATATGGAGGCATCACCACACATTTCATAGTGAGAATAATAATTCTAGCACCATACCTCCTGTGTATTGGTAAAGGCTTTTAAAGCTTTGTCCATGATAAAAAAAATTATATATATATTAACAGCCACCATATTTTATTCTCCAAGAACTTTGCTTTCCAAAAAAAAAAAAAAAAAAAATTTATATATATATATATATATATATATATATATATATATATATATATATATATATATATATATATATATATATATATATATATATATATATATTTGGGGGGTTCCAAGTAATTTTCTAGCAGAAAAGTAAATTTTTACATGCATGTGAGAACGTCCGAATTGGCCAGATTGCAAGCATTTAAACAAAATAAAGCACTTTCTTTGCATTCTGTGCAGTTTAGGCCGTTACAAAAATGTTAATGTGGAAAGCCGGGCAAAAATATAATAAGCCCGATGAAAGGGCATGAGTAATTGAAGCTGAAAGTTACTGGTGGTTTGTGACATCTCGTATCATCAGGGAAAGGGACACAATAGCAACATGTGGCAGCCCTCTTGACAGAACTTGCACTTCTCAAGACCCGCAATTATTTATCCTATTCTCATCCCAGGTGGGAGACTGGTTACTATAACAAGCGCAACTCATAATTATGGTGCAGTCCCCAGGCATAGCTCACAACTGGTAGTTATTGACCTTGAAAGGTAAAATGTATGTTTCTACAAAACACATTTTTAAAATGTCATGATGTATACACATGTTTAAAAAATCCCAGATCAATAGATCATTTACCTTTTACATTAAAGATTATGACCATTTACAGAAAACAGGTTTAAATAAAAAAAGGACAACAGTAAGTTTTGTCAGAAATTTTATTGATTTTTTAGTAACTGAAGCAGCTCACTTTCCAGGGAGAATGATGCCATCATACTAGAAAAAGGAAAAAAAAACTGTTAGAATCAAGAACATGTTATATTATATATTTGCCAACAGAAAATCTAAAGTGTGGATATTAAAGGGTATACACCTCGTACCAATAGGAGACACTAAATAAACCTGTCATGTAAAATACAGGCTGCCATGAAAAATGGGAGCCACCTGGCTGTTTAACTGATGCTTTTGTTTAGCAGGAGTTGAATTCATAAATACTCATCAAATCACCACCTTCACACTGGTGCGAATTGTCATGCAATTTGACAGTTCCAAATCTGTGCTGCACCGATTAGAAAACATTCTGGCACTATTTTTTTGCAATTTCAGGTGTGAATTGCACAGGCATCTGCATGAAATTGCACAGGTGTCAGCAAGTCACACCAATATGTGGCTTTAAAATTGTGCCATGTCAAGTGAAATCGTGTGACCCAAGTCTGATTTTTGATTCCAAACTGAAGCAAAGTGCTGGAGGCAAGGTCATAATTACAGCTGCTGGCTTTTTCAAATGGTGCAACAAAGGTCAATTTGAACATTTCAGATAGCATTTTTACATTGGTCCAATCCCCCCAGGAAGCTGGAAATTGCTAGCTGTAGACACATCTACTTCAGTGATCATCACTTTCATCTGGGTTTGGTGTAGAGGCCAGCCTGGCACATTGTGAATACAGGCGGTCCCCTACTTCCAAACATCCGACTTACAAACGGAAGGAAACAGGAAGTTAGGAAATCTACTCCGAGGAAGGGAAATTCTCTCCTGCAAGTCAATATGGGATAAAGGTGTCTCCACTGATGCTTTATCACCAATCCTTGTTTTCCTAATAACCCCAAATTTTCAAAAATCCTATTGTCATTGGGACAGAAAGTGAGGTGAAATCTGCTGAACAGGGGCAGACAGCAAGACAAATGTTACAGGGGTGATAACCCTTCCCTATGTTATCCAAAAAGCTTAAAAATCGATTTTTACCTGTTCCAAATTACAAACAGATTCAACTTAACAAGTCCCCATCTTGTTTGTAACCCGGGACTGCCTGCCCAGGTGGTCAGCCAGTCAGGCACAGGTGTCAGAATACTTCGCATTTTGTGAATGAAAGCAAAAGATGCCCCAATTGGACGGAGGGGAGTGACATCACCACTCCACCTCATCCAAATCAGCCTCAGAATGCTTTTGCAGTCATCCAAAAAATAAAAAGCATTCTCTGACTAGTGCCTGTGCTGAGATGATGACCTCTGTTCACAATGCATCAGACCAGCCACTCATAGGACCCACTCCACTTGGAGACCACTGAAGTAGCTGACAAGAGGAAATCTGCCCAATGGGACCCAAATGGCAAAAGTACATCCCACAGGGGTTCTAGCCCTACTTAATGCTAGCCAAAATTAAAGTTACTTTATTCTACTTTATTCTACTTTAAACATAGTAATAAGGGGATGGAAAAAACAATTTTAAGCTGAAAACTAAGCAATGGCCAAGGTTGTTTTGGTGCACAATGAAAACTTGTGACTTTGTACAATAAAAAAAGGCAATCTTGAGCCACATGCTGGCTTGTATACAATTTGTGGGCAATTTAGTCAATGCAACACAAAGAAAACCCCAGGGTGCCTCTCCCTAGTTGAAAAAAATGCTGCACTAAAAAAAGGATACAAATTTAATAAACACAAACATAACCCATTAGCAATGCAGCTCACTACAACACAAGGGATGCATGTTGTACACTGCAGAGTTTTACCTCTACAGTGCTTCAGTAGGTCTTTCACAAAGCATGACAACAGAGTAGATGCAGAAAAGCACATGTCTTCCTGCATTACACCAATGTGAATGGGCTCTCAGAATAATATGTATGGCTAGCCTTGAAAGCGTGCAAACCTCAACAGTATTACTCTTGAAGCAGTCTATTAAAGCATGATTTAAGGAAACTAGTTCATAAGAGGGGTACACAACCCTTTATTGCAAAAGTCATGCCTAGCATTAAGGTAGCTCCCCACCTCTAGGGCCTGCATTGTTCTGACTAAATCTTAGTCAAGTGCAACAATTAAAAGATGCCAACATTGGAAATATATATTTAAAAAAGGGGAAACTTACAAACTTCACATTCCACCTATTCTCAGGCAGAACCACCAACAGAATTGGGCAAAGTTCTCAGTGACCAACATCCAAGTAAATATTTTTAATTTTATGTAGCACAAGTCATAATTATTGCTCAGGTTTCTATTTGGAAATACCTGAACATACTAGTAGGGAGATAAAATTTGAGTTCGTATTGTGACATTGCAAGCTATTGTGTACTGAATAGAATACGATTTAAAAAGGGGGACTTTTCACCTGACATGGGATTATTTAGAAGTAAATCCATTTAACTCCAGAGCCAAATAGCATGCCAATTATGTCAGAAAGATCAGTTGGGGAGCCCACAAGTAACCCTGCCTTTTTTTGGCACAGCTTTCAGAGTTACGTTCTTTAAAAAGTACCAGTTCAATATCCTATACATCAGTTTAAAGCAAGTTTTTTTTACTGTACACCATTTTCAAAAGCAGCCGTTTTCAGAGCCGATACTGATTTTTTTAAAGAAATACACAAAAAACACATAATGGGGTGCACCCTCCCCCCCTAAAAACCTCTTTAAAATTCAAAGCCTCCAACATGAACACAGGATGTACCATTTGTGTTTTGAAATTTACACAGAGCAATTTCAATAGACCCATGGGTGGGGGTGGAGTAGTGTCTACAATATTCATTTGAATGGGAGCCTAGAGCACCATCCACAGGCTGAAAAATGAAATTGCATATAAATATTTGACTAAATTTTAAAAAGAACTTTAGTGGAAACATTAGAAGATATATCAAAATGACTAATACTTTTAGTCTAAACTTGAAAAGCTCTACATCAATTTACCTTCTGCTGGAACCAACGCATGGCCTCCTCTTTGCCAATCCGATGCTTGGCACCAATGACACCAGTCTTGCGCTTTTTGTCAGCAATGCTGAAGCCTGGACGGCCAAGAACCTACAAGAGTAAAAACCACCGATTGTAAAACTAAAGTGGTGTACAAAAAAAGGCTTTGTATTAAAATAGAAAATGCAAAGACCAAAAGCCGAGACCAGGACCTAAAGCAACCAACCAGAATCTACCTTATTCTAGTCACATGCAATGGTTTCTAATCTAGGTCCTTTGGTACCCCATCAAGAGACCAAGCCATTGATATGGATTTGACACCTGCACAAAGTGAAGGAAATCATAGAAACATGACCTTTTGGGAGTACTTTGGTTGAAATCATGCACCGTTACTGAATTTAAATATTGAAGTTTCTTGGAAACTCATAAGACTTGAAGTATTCCTGCAAAAAGTAATGGCACTAGCCAATACTGAACAGGCTGAGGCAAAAGGAATTAAAGAATCAGGTAGCAATTTATACCTTTAGTCTTTTGTGGAGTGCCAATGACTGACAAAACTATGTGCATACTTGCTTTTAAGACCAATGGCACCTGGGGCTCTTCCATTGTTCCGAGTCCTAGCTTGTGCCAAACATGTTCTAGAACAGGGCTCACAATTTTAAGCTTTGAGCTACTAGTCAAACCTTAAAGGGTTGTAAACTCACCAAAAAAAACAAAAAACCTGCCAGACAAAGGCATAGTGATCTAGTATGCAGGAGCTGCCAGTAACTGTGCATCAGATGACACAGTGGCACGAACAAGCTGTTGCCTCAGTGCACATTTGCCAGTTAGATATCTAGGGTAGCTACAGGCAAGCCTCAGGCCTACCTGTAGTGAAATGCAGTTTGTAAGGGTTTACAACCATTTTAAGAGTTACTCGCCACCAGTTGCTTAACCCCCCAATTCCACATTTGTAATTAACAAAATTACACTTACGTTTTTTAAACAGGATTAAAGTTGGTCATTTTTGTAACTTAGTTCCCATGAGCACACAGTAGAGCCAGCCAGATCACAGTGGGGATCTCCAGCGCTGGCTGCTATCAAAGTCCCACCTCTTATGATAGACATCACTGCTTAAAATTTCCCGGCATTGGACCAGTGTATCAGAAGCCAGTCTAGGAAAAATAGATTTTGTTTGACAGTCCAGCGTTTCAGATCCAAGCTGTTACAGCGGGAGAACCCTGCTCTGATCTGGCCAGCTCCTCCCCAGTTTCCTGGCCAATCACTAGAACGGTTCCTATAATTAAGGGCCGTTCTAGAATATGCTGGGAGTTGTAGTTTTACAACAGATTAGAAACGAAGTTTGCCGATCACATACAAAATTAATTTCTGTCTACAGAGCACTTCAGCTCCCTGCCCATTGAAAGCTCAGACAAGCTGCATAAATGATTAACTTTGAATGGCTGCAGTAGAGAAGCCTGCAGATGAGATTCCAATTTGAATTTTATCTCCATCACAGGAGACTAGTCACTTCACTCAGTACATGCAAGGGTTAGAGTCGGTTCACACTGGGGCGGCCCCAGTCAGGCGACTCAGCCGTCTGACAAGTCGCGTCCCATTATATTCAATAGAACCGTTCTAATAGGAGCGACGCAAGTCGCTCCGACTTAGAAAAAAGTTCTTGTACAACTTTGGGGGCGACTTGCATTGACTTCTATACAGAAGTAATTTTGCAAGTCGCCTCTGAAGTAGTCTTCAGGACACCTTGCCAAGTTTCCCCCGAAGTCACCGGCTCTTGGGGTTTACAATCCACTTTAAACCTGGTCAGCAGATTCAATGTCAACATTTAACACCATTTAAAGTTGTATATGAAAGTTTACTACTTCCGAGTATATGGCACGCTTGCTTTTTTATAATAGACCAAAAAAATCTACCATTTTAAGCAGGATTGCAGTGGACAAATCCAACGCCAAATTACACTTTTTGGGGACCAGTGACATTACTACATTGATCAGCGCTATGAAAATGCACTAACCAATGTAAAAATGACAATGGCAGGGAAGGGGTTAATGGGGCAGAGCAAGGCGTGTGTTCCAACTTTAGGGGGGCATGGGCTAACTGGGACATGAGATCACTGGAAACAGAAGATCTCACATGACCCTTGTCAGAACAGGATATACTTATTACACTGGCAGATTCCCGTCCTGCCTACTAGGCAATCGCAGACAGTACAAGTATGGCAATTCACGGAGGACAGCCTACCTGCCGCAGTATAACAGCAGCTGGTCGACAAGTGGTCAAGCCACTAAAAAAAAAAGTAACTTCCCATGGTGCATTCAGACATCCAAAGGCTATGGTGTGCCACTGCCTACTTCAGTATTACATTCCACTAGAATTGCAATCTGAATGGACAAGTGTGTACTTCAGAATCCAAGCACAAGCGCTTACTTAGGTGGTCAACTTGTTTGCAAGAAATCTCTCCTGCAAATATGGAGTGACATTTCTTATATGCAGACTGCCTTAGGCTTTCAGCAAATTCTTCAATAGATAGCCAATAGGCACCAGAATGTGCGAACATAATGGATATAAAGGCTTGTGATGGTCTTGCAGCAAGGGAAAATATCAATTCAATGCACTCTAAAGTAGAAATACTAAGCAAAAAGCAAATGGGGCTACTAGGCTTAATACCATCACTTTCTGCTCATGGCAATTTGAAAATTTCAAATTATGTAAAATTTGCTAAATTACTTTGAACCCCTAAACATTTTCTAAAAGCAGAGGCCCTGAAGCATAAAATGGTGATTTTGCAATTTTCTATATCGCGCAAAAAAAATGCAAAGTCAGGGGTCGTCTTATACGCCGGTGACAGTCTCCGTGCTACGAGCGTCAATGATTTAAAAGCCGCTCCTTCTCAGAGTGTCCTGTGATAGGCGGAACACAAATCTTCCCAGCAGCGCCTCTGTTCCTCCTATCACAGATGCCTTCTCATCCTTGGATGAGAAGATGTCCGTGATAGGCGGAACACAGAACAGAGGCGTTGCTGGGAAAATTTGTGTTCCGCCTGTCACAGGACAGTCTGAAGAGAAGGCCCGGCTTTCAAATCATTGACGCTTGCAGCACGGAGACTGTCACGGCCTGGTAGTCGATTCAGAAAAACGTGAGTGATTGCACTGTTGGGATGGCACAGTGGGGGGTAAGTGATGTAATGGCACAGTGAGATTTGAAAAAGCCTGTTTGTCAGCGGTTCGGGCTACCCCTCAGCTTCCAGAAAGACTAGTAGGAAGGGGGTAGTCTTATATGGTGAGTATATCCCAAAACCAACATTTTTCCTGGAAAATTAGGGGGTAGTCTTATACGCCGGAAAATACAGTAATAGATTTGCATAACTGACTGCAACCTTTTCATTATGGTGACCAGACAAAATATGTAGATACTATAATTGGCAAGCTGGCTTTTCTTTTTGGTTGCATAGCCATTCTCTGGACATTAGCAGAAGATGGCAATAACCCATTAACCTAGTCCCTATTCAAATACAGGATCAACTACCAAACCATGCGCAAACTAGAAAAATAAACTACAAGTTAAAATGTCAAATTATTTTATGCATCTATGGTTGTCGCACTACTTTTACTGAAACACCACCTTCCTCTATGTGGATCAAAACGTTACCCAAACAGATTTGTTGGCTCTAAGATTTTGCAAGGGAACCCTGTACCGTGGGGGGAAAAAAAAAAATCTAGGCTGCCACTGCCGAGAACAGAATTAAACCCAAAAATCAAATTTAGCCGCTAGCGGGAGTTAGGACGAGTATTTTTTAGCTACCAAGTATGTGCTGATATGACAACAGGGCCTGGAGTGGAGGTGGAAGTGAGATTCCAGGTATATTTTAGTCTATAACCCCCCCCCCCCCATTTCTATTAATTATTAATTCTATTTATGTTTCAATCTGCCAGGGACGTCTATCTAAGGGCAGTGAATCTATTAAGCACTAGGTGACTAGTGTGGTGCAGGTGAGCCAGCAGGCTCGATGGACTTAGGCAGTCTGTCATCATGATTTTTGGATCAGTTCCAGGGACGTCTGACACTTTTGTGCCACCATGGTGCAAAGGCCTTGGGGTGGCTTGGTAGAGAAGCGTTGCAGGGAGAGGTCAACTGGAAGTGTGTAGATAACCCCCTCTTAATTTATATGATACCCTATAACTAGTGTGTGGTCCAGGGAGCGGGTCGGTTTAATCATGCGCCCAATAACTCCTCTTAGGAGGATAATGCCTTTTCAAGTTCTGCAACCCAGCAGGCAGGGCTCTGCTCACTCGTGTGGGCGGAGGCCTTGCCCCTGACCCGTTATCCGATTACTGCATCCTTTGGCTGATTTAACCGTTCTTCTGTGGATGTTTGTCATGCATGTTTTTATACTCTTTTTCTTATGGAATAACAAAAAAAGGGAATGATTGGTGCATTAATTGACATCTTTATCTCTAGCAAATGTATCTTGAGATGTATTGCCCTGTCAAAGATTTTATTTTTTGTAAAGATTGCAGCTTGTCATTCCTTAAAGGGGTTGTAAAGGTACAATTTTTTTCCCTAAATAACTTTTTTTTACCTTAGTGCAGTCCTCCTTCACTTACCTCATCCTTTCATTTTGCTTTTAAATGTTTTTTTCTTCTGAGAAATCCTCACTTCCTGTTCCGTCTAACTACACACCGTAATGTGAGGCTTTCTCCCTGGTGTGGAGTATCATGCTCGCCCCCTCCCTTGGACTACAGGACAGTCAGGACGCCCACTAACACACAGCTCCTTTAACTGCAACGTAGAGAGGTTCCTGACTATCCTCTAGTCCAAGGGAGGGGGCAAGCACGACACTACGACAGGGAGAAAGCCTTTTTTTTTTACTATGTGGCGTTAGAACAGAAGAAGTGAGGATTTCTCAGAAGAAATACGGACATTTAAAAGCAAAATCGAAGGATGAGGTAAGTGGAGGACTGCACTGGGGTAAAGGAAGCCATTAAGGGGGAGGGGGGGGGGGGAATGTGTACCTTTACAACCCCTGTAATGTGGTGTCTGCTGTCATATTTAAGGGCTCATCACCTAGTGATAAGATCAGCAACACTACCTGCCTAAGGGCATCTCCACGCTAGATGAAGGCGCAAGAGACCTTTAGGCAGCAAGCAGGGTCAATGTGGGGAGAATGTAGTATTAGAGGCACTAGCAGTTTTAGATGGACTATCCCTGCAGATAGGCTGAGAACGAGCTGGGTCACATGACAGCTTTGGGAAAAGGGACTTTTGAATGAAGACTAGTGCCATCATTCATAAACAAAAAGGGATAATGTAAACTGTTTTTTAAAGGACTACTATACATACCACATAGAAATCCAGCCCGTAGATTCCAATGCTTGGGTCATATTTAATCCCCAGATCAATGTGCTCCTGGATACCAAAGCCAAAGTTTCCTGTTTCAGAGAAGTTATTCTTCCTCAGCTCATATTCTCTGACCTGTATACAAAAAAAGTAACCAAATTAAGACTTTTAAAATACCATTTTAGACTCAAGTATAGCAAAGATAGCATAATAGTGAATTTTACAAAACCCACTATTCTATGATCTCTGCTTAGGGAATGGCAAAGCCCAAGTGAGCCGACAGTCTTGAACTAGCAAGAAGCATGCAAGGCAATGGCAACTACAGTGCCTGAGAAAGGCTGCAAGCAGGAAACCCTGTGTTAAAAATCCATTCAGGCTTTTTGGCTGTTACCAAGATGTGGATTGAGCAGGGAGAGCTGTGGAGATTCTAATTACTGGCAGTCGGCAGTACACTCGCTTCCTTGTGCCAACCCCATCCATGCCTTGGATTAATTTTCTTTTACCTGCGGTTTACTTCACTGTCATGGGTGTACATTTGCTGGTGTTAAAGTGGAGTTCCAGCCTTTTAATGTTTATTATTAAAAGTCAGCAGCTACAAAAAGTATAGCTGCTGACTTGACACTTGCCTGCTCCACAGTCCAGCAATGTGGCTGCATAGAGCATAGCGCCTCTACTCCGCCATTCACTCTGGGGCTCCCGGCCATTAGCGCTTTTGGCTTCACGGCCGGTAACACTGGGCATGCGCGAGTGGGGCTGCGCTCAGTGGACAGACGATCTTTTGTGGCCCGTCATGTGTCCAAGGAGATCGCCTAGAGCAGGGATATGCAATTAACGGACCTCCAGCTGTTGCCAAACTACAAGTCCCATGAGGCATAGCGAGACTCTGACAGCATCAAGCATGACACCCAGAGGCAGAGGCATGATGGGACTTTTAGTTTGGCAACAGCTGGAGGTCCGCTAATTGCATATCCCTGGCCTAGAGGGAAAGGCCACCGCCTAGGGGCAGAGGAGGAGTTGCCTGGGCGGAAGTAGGAAGTGGGACAGGAAGTCAAACTCCTAACAAAGCCCCCACTCCCCCTCAAAAAAATTACATACCAAATGTGGCACGTAAGGGAGCAAGGAGTGCTTAAAGCAGAAGTTTTGGGTGGAACTCCGCTTTAAAGTGATACTAAAGGTTCACATTTTTTTGGCCCTCAATGTCATCTTCTGGGGTTCCTCCCCACATCAGATAACCCACTAGGAGAAGAGATCTCCTGGGGGTTACCTTGCGGGTGCACTTCCGTGTCCAGCATTCATAACCACCAATGTATGACTTGGCCCCACCCCCTGACACCCACATCATTGGATTTGATTGACAGGAGCCAATGGCTGCGCTGCCATCAATCTAATCAATAGCCGAGAACCATGGGCAGAGAGACTGGGTACAAAAGGAGCGGTAACTGACAGAAGTAAAAACTGGAGGGTTTACAATTTTTTTTAATTTAATGGGATGTTTACACCAAGTTTCTCTTTATTATATTATAAATGTCAACCTGAGCAGGAGGAAGACCAAGCAGTGTGTAAACAGCATGTCTATGGGAGCACAGTCCTACTGGGAGACAAGCTGCATTTTCCTTATCTGTAAAAGGCAAGCCATGCAACTCTTGGTAAGTGCAGTTCAAGTGCGGTGCAGGGCACAAATTTTGAAGCCTTAATTTGGAAAAATCACAGGGAGATGTAAATTTGAGGCAATTCACCATTGGCTTTTCATTGCCATATCAAGATTAGTGGTGGAAACCTCTATCTCCTCCTGAATTTAGGACACATGATCACTTTGACATTTGGATTTTGTTATACATTTATTGCATTTGATATGATGTACTACATTTATAAGCATTTGGGGCATGACACCTTGCGAGCCCAGTGATTAGCCAATTTTTTGGTGGGGTGCCAGAATCAAGCTCTGACACTTTTTAAACATCATCCCTTGGATCATCCTCTAGCACCTTTAAATATCTACATACTTTTTCCACCAGGTCTAAAGGCATAGGTCCTCTTTTCCTTCAAGTGTTCTTCCCATGAATCCCTGTGGGGAGTAGGGTTACAGCATGGGAGATTGGCAGAGTATAGAAGTCATAGCTGCTTTTATTTTCAGCCACAGCAGGAGAATGCTAAAGTTTCACTATTTGCAGGCAGGTATTTTTTATTGCATAGTAGACATGCAATGTCTTATCTGCAATAAAGACACTTACCTGCCTGTTTGCAGGTAAGTTTGTTTACCTGGTATGTAAACTGAGCTACCCATGCAAGCTTTTTTGGGACCATTGTCATTTTCACAGCAAAAAGTGCTATAAAAATGCATTGATTACTGTGAAAATTACAATTGCAGTTTAGGAGTTAACCACTAGGGGCAATGTAGGGGTTAAGTGTGACCTCATATGTGTTTCTAACTGTAGGGGGCATGGCTGTAGGTGTGACGTCAGTGATGGTCTTTCCCTCTATCAGGGAACAGACAATCGCTGACATTGCCACAACGAAGAACGGGGAAGGCGGGACACCGGCGGCGATCAGGTTCTGCGGGTGCGGAGCGTCGACCGGGTCGCAAGCGCGCTGCTGGGCTTAAAGAGACATGTACAGGTACGTGATTGTGCACAGCCATGCCATTCTGCTGACGTATATCGGCATGAATGGGTCCTTAAGTGGTTAATTCATGACCCCTACCAAAAAAGGAATCAGGCTTTAAAGCGGTGGTTCACCCTCCTCAACATCATTATACCATTACATTCGGCATCGTAGCGCGAGCTACGGTATGCCGGTCTTAAATTTTTAATCCCCGTACTCACTGTGCTATCGATCATTGAAGATTCCGACTCCCGCGGGGAATGGGCGTGCCTATGGAGAGGGAGGATGATTGACGGCCGGCTCTGGCACGTCACGCTCCCCGGAGACAGCCGGAGTAGGTCTCGGCTCTTCACGGCGCCTGCGCACAGGCTATGCGCAGGCGCCGTGAAGAGCCAAGCCTATTTCGGCTATTTCCGGAGGAGCGTGACGTGCCAGGGCCGGCCGTCAATCACCTTCTCTCACCATAGGAACGCTCATTCCCCGGAATCTTCAATGATCCATAGCACAGTGAGTACGGGGATAAAAAATGTAAGACCGGCATACTGTAGCTCGCGCTACGATGCCGAATGTAATGGTATAATAAAAAAAATATATATATTTTTTTTTTAATAGGGTGAACCCCCGCTTTAAGCACCAGACACTTCCAATTACAGATTTTTGCCCTCCTAGAGATCTTCTAAAAAACATAACCACACTAAAACAATGATCAGGACAGCAGCAGAGAGGATGTCCGGCAAAGAGCTGAAAAGCCATGCTTCTGCAGCCCTAACAGCTGACATCCAAGTGAAATTCCAAAAGCTGCACTAAAGCACAACATATCAGGCTTATTTGAAATTTTGATATGATTTTTGCTTTACCTTAAGCCCTTTCTCCAAGATCTCTTCTGCTTTGGCTCCTCGGACAGTACAGTGAACTGCAATCTTTTCATTTCTCCTGATTCCAAAAGATCTCACGGTGTAACGAGCTGTAGAATAAATAAAAATTACACTGACCTGCAAGCCATCATAAATTCTTGTCCAAAAATCAGACAACTAAAAATCGGCCTGGCCACCAACATCACCTATATTACCAAGTCAGCTAAATTAAGCGATTATCTGACTGACTATTTTGGCGATTAGGCTGGGCGATTCCCACACTTAACAGGAAAAGCCTTTCAAAAAGACTTCAGTGTCTAATGCCACAAAAGAGGAGATCTACCATGTGAAACTTTGCATATTCCCTTTAACCGCTTAAGGACCAAGCCTGTTTTTCAGATTTGGTGTTTACAAGATTAAAACATAGTTACCGAGATATCCATCTTTAAAAAAAAATAGACGTCTATATACACAGTGAGCGGGCCTTAAAGCGGAGGTTCCATTACAAAAAAAAAAAAATTAAAAGTCAGCAGCTCCTAACACTGGAGCTGCCGACTTTTAATAAGGACACTTACCTGTCCTAGCCGCCAGCAATGTTGGCCCCCGCTGAGGCCGATCCTTGATCCTGGCAGCTCCAAGCACCAGCATCCACAGTAAGGGATACGGAGTGAAGCCGTACGGCTTCACTGCCCGTTTCCTACTGCGCATGCGCGAGCAGCGCTTTGTGAATGGGCCGGCAGCTTTCTGGGACACAGTTCCCAGAATGCAGCGCACCCCATTCACAAGAAGACACCGAGTGTAGGAGGAGGAAGAGAATCCACCGTGGAGGATGAAGAGGCAGATTTGGCACTTACGGATAGCAACAGCTATTTAGGGCAAGTAAAAAAATAAAAATAAAATTCCACCAAAAAATCTAAAAAAAACTCCACTTTAAGTGGTTAAAGTGGTTCGGTTCTAAAGGCAAACATTTTCTTTATTCTATGCTGTAAGACCAGCCCATCTTGATCCAACACGAGCAGGATTCCGGCGAAATCGGTGTGCAGTACCGCTTTTGGCCTGAGGTGCGGGGCACTGGAGCCAAGTGGCGCTGTTCAGAAGTTCACGGAAAGGCCCAAGGACAGTTCAGCTGACCTCTGGAAAACTCAGGAACAGAGTCTTTCCGAGGGGTCCTCTGGCCTTTCCAAGGCTTTCTGCCACCCCCCTACCTCTGGCCGCATACAGTTGAGATCCACCTGGACCGGAAGCTGGCTCAGCCTCTCAGCTGTGCAGCTGGGGGCCAGAGCCAGCCACTTCCTCCCCAGTCTGGCACTCCAGTAAGCACTGGAGTTGCAGAACAAAGTTGGCCACTACCAGTCACAGCTCTCTGCTCAGAGCAGAGGGGAGATTTGAGCGATCAGCAGTAATTGCTCAGCGCAGAGGTGGCAGGGGACACATGCAGCATCATATCGATGCTGCATCCACCTGGACACACAACTTTTTGGTAAACTCCAAACTTCTCTTAAGTATAGATAAAATGTTAACCACAGAATATAGCTCCCCCAACTAGACCAGGCCAACAGTATTGCACACCCAATGTGCAGCACTCCTGAGGAAGCAAAGCTTTGTTCTGCAATTAGCAAAACTGACCTCCCTGCAGAGCAAGTAGCTTACCTTTGGAGAAGACAGGTGTCTGCCCAGTGAGCTGCTCCAGCACTTTGGCCGCCCGGGTCAGTCTGTCACCACTCTCTCCAACACAGATATTGAGGCAGAGCTTGCGGATTCTCAGATCGCGCATAGGATTTTCTTTCTCTGATTTTTCCTAGGGAAGAGGATATCAGTGTTAAAAAAAATAAACCCTCAAATTATGGGATCATAAACAGAACTGAAAGCCAGCTTATATTTTAGCATGATCAATAAAGTGTTATAAAGCGGAGTTTCACTTGGTCGCAACTGCTAAATTTGGCACCAGGTGTGAAGACCACACACAACGATTACAGCAATCTACTAAATATGTGGCTCCTGTCTCCCCCCCTTCTGGGAGACACGATTGTTTCCTACTGCGCATGCACCAATCTGAAGCTGCAAGGCTTTACTTCCTGTAGTGAAGATGCCAATTCCTGCACCCAAAGCCGAAAAATCAGCTAGGGGTGCCGACAATGGGATAACCTGGACAGGTGAATGTCCTATTAAAGCTCAGCAGCTACAGTATTTGTATGTGCAGCGAGTGCTTGGCCGTGAAGCCGAAAGCTGTCACGGCCAGGTGCCCACAGTCACAAAGGAGGCGGAGAAGGTGGGAGAAGAGCGAAGCTCCGGGCAGCGATTCGCTGGACTGTGGAACAGGTAAATTTATGTTTATTAAAGTGTTAGTAAAGGAATTATTTTTTTGCTTTAAAAAAAAAAAAATACTAACATGTCATACTTACCTCCACTGTGCAGTTAACATATTTATCGGCCTATTGCATGCACCCACGTATAGCGTGCACCCCTGATCTGGACGTGAAATTCCTGAAATTTTTTTTTTATTACTTAGTTTTTGTGCCTTGCCCAGCGTCCATCGGCGGCCTTGTCCGGTGTCCGTCTGTGGCCTTCGTGGTGTCCTCCCTGCTTGTCCCGCACTGTCTGAGCCGATCCCCGCACTGTGTTTGAACGCCGCCATATACCGAGCACAGTACACTCGGCTTCTCGCATAACCGCGAGGGGAGCAGAGCATGGCAGAGTGTACTGCGCTCGGTATATGTCGGCGGCCGCGTTCAAACACAGCGCGGGAAGTGAGTATTGGCGTATATCGCGCACCCACGATTTTGCCCTGATTTTAAGGGCAAAAAAAGTGCGCAGTATACGCCGATAAATATGGTAGTTTTGCACAGAGTGGCCCCGATCCTATTCTGGGGTCCCTCGGCAGCTGTCCTCCCCACAATGACTGACCACAGTCATGCGAGAGCTTGCATGGTGGTGAGTAATTGCGGGCGCGCTCCCGTGATACAGCTAGCGGCCATAGCCGCTCACTATCACTCGGCCCCCGCCCCTCGGCACGCTGGATGTGATTGGCAGCAGCGCCAGCCAATGTCTGCGCTGCTCTCAATCCATCCGCTCTAGCCAATCAGTGGCCAGGCTGAGCGGTGAAAAGGCAGCATCTGCTGTTTTTTCCACCTTAATGCATTGATTGCATTAAGGTGAAAAAAAAAAATACTTTACAACTTTTTTTAAAAGCCAGCAGCTACACTTTGAAGCTGCTGACTTTTCATAAACAAAAAAAAGGCTGGAACTCCCCTTTAAGAAAATCCCTTTGCTCACCAAAACCAGTGTACCCATTAGAACATTTCTCTTTTCTAGAGAAAACTCAAAATGTTCTTTACATTGAATAATGGTAAAGAAAATAAATGGGGGGCCTTAACACCAGCAGACCACAAATAAAAAAAAAATTGACAGGTGTTCGAATCCCTCTACACACCCAAAACTAACAAGTTAGTTTTAGTTATACTTGAAGACAATTATAGAAATCACGTTCTCAGAGTAATCCAATTAAATCAGAACTTCCCCCAAAAGAAGTCCCGCTTCCCCCCCTCCCATATTTGGAATGTCTTGTGAGGGGAAGAGCAGGTAACCGATTTTGACAGGTACCTACGCCCATTGCTGCGGCAAACCAAGTGGAAATTCAACCCCCCCCATACTTCTGGGACATGTCACAGGAGACTGTGGGACCAATCACGGGGCATGGTTGGCAGTGAAGCCATGAGGAGTCAGTCGGCTTACCACAGTTAAAATGCCTGCGCCTGAATAACAAAGAGCTAGTTTTTGGGTGAAGTTATCACTGGATCCTGGGACAGGCATGTTCTTTCCTTTAAGTCCGCAGCTACAGTATTTGTAGCTGTCAACTTTTACAAGGTAAGCTCCTCTTTATTATGAAGAGTAAGCACCCATTCCCAGAAAACATTATGCCATGCACACTAACGCACAATTGCAATGCATTCTCCTGGGCATTTGCATTTCCTTGGAGATCACCCCTTTTCTTTGGGATTTTGTGCGTTTTTCACAACCCATGCAGTCCAAAATGTATCCCACTGCATCAGGCATCAATAGGCCTTAAAGCTGCAACAAAATAAAAAAATCAGACATTCCTAATAGGGTTAGAGGCTGCTGCATCCAGAGGAAGGGTCTGCTGCCAGCAACATGCAGACTGCAGTATGGGACAAGTCTGGTCATGTCCTGATCACATCTGCAATACAGGGGACCAGGAGAGCACAACCATCACAGCAAGTCAGGATATGAGACGTGGGCACAGCACATACTCTATAGGTGCCCTTTAGACACCATTATACGTCACATACATACAGCATAACTATACATGAGATCATTCGGTCTCCAATGGCATCTCTCGCATCTATGGTAGAGAACACCACATGATCGAAGAGGTTAGATTGCAGGCCTTCACTTCCTTCCAGACTAGCTGGCCAACAAGACAAAGTCTAGCTTGCAGCTGTAGAAGAAAGCAGCCATAGGGAGACATTGCTAGGAACAGTGTGATGAGAGGTGACATGTATAGGCACATACAGGGAGAAAGACTAAGCCCAGCAACCACTACAACCCCCTTCCTCACTGCCAGCCATAGGGAAGCATTGCTGGGTGCAGTGTCATGAGAGGTGACATGTATAGGCACATACAGGGAGAAAGACTAAGCCCAGCAACCACTACAACCCCCTTCCTCACTGCCAGCCATAGGGAAGCATTGCTGGGTGCAGTGTCATGAGAGGTGACATGTATAGACACATACAGGGAGATAGACACACTAGGCCCAGCCACCACTACAGCGCCCATTCCTCACTCCCAGCCACACAATAATGGGGCGCCTGAGGCCGGCAGGAGGCTATACAGCACTAACACAAAGCCGACCCGCCCGCCAATATCACAGCAGGAGGATTGCAGCGGATTAAAGCAGCCCGTATTCTCCGTCGCTGCGTACACTCACCGCCATGTTGGGAGAAGGGAAGAGATCGCGAGATTTCAGATTCTGACTTTTATACCGCGCTGTGACGTAAGGGCGCGAAATCCCTCTTCTCGTTAGCTCCCCGTAAGCACGTGATTGGCGGAAGTTCCTAAGGGTTGACAGGAAGCTGAATGGTGGAGGGATAGTTGTGGTATCCCAGCAACGCTGAGCGGAACGTTCCTTCAGGTGAATTGTCGGTATTGTTCCCCTATCGAGATGGTTCCTGTAAGGACTGCGCAGGTGCAATTCTTGCCGGTGACTTGTCCTTAAAGCGGAGGTTCACCCTAAATTTGGACTTTGGCTCAACTAAACTAGCAGGCAGAGACAATAATTAATCCATTGTTTTTTTTTTTTTATTGGCGATCCTTACCTTAGTCCGGCAGCAGTTTCTCCCCTGTCACTCAATATTCCCTGCGGGAGTGGGCGTTCCTAATCACAGTCTGTGATTAACGTGCTTCCAACCGGTGCATACTGCGCGTCACGAGTTGTCGAAAGAAGCCGAAAGTCGGTGCGGCTCTATACGGCGCATGCGCACTGACGTTCGGATTCTTTCGGCAACTCGTGACGCGCAGTATGCGCCGGTCAGAAGCACGTCAATCACAGCCTGTGATTAGGAACGCCCACTCCCGAGGGAAAGCCGGGGGCCGGAAATAACCCTATACAGGTATGTTGGGGAAAAAAAACACAAACAACAGCATACTGGCGGTCTCCTAGGTCGGTCCATGTATTATTAGATTTTTTTTTTAGGGTGAACCCCCGCTTTAAGGTTCCCCTAACGGGGAAGTTTCTACAAGGACTGCGCAGGCGCAAACTTGCCAACGGAAATCTCCGAACCTCGCCCGGTGATCTGCCAAGCTGGTTTTGGCTATCGTGAAAGTTCCTGCGCAGGCGCAATCTGATCTGCCGATATGGTTCCGGCTAACGGGAAAGTTCCTTCAAGGACTGCGCCGGCGCAAACTTGCCGACGGAAATCTCCGAACCTCGCCCAGTGATCTGCCAAGCTGGTTTCGGCTATCGTGAAAGTTCCTGCGCAGGCGCAATCTGATCTGCCGATATGGTTCCGGCTAACGGGAAAGTTCCTTCAAGGACTGCGCAGGCGCAAACTTGCAGACGGAAATCTCCGAACCTCGGCCGGCATCCAGGACGACGTGGATTTCGAGGAAAGTGGCCAGTCGGCCTCAAGTCCTCTCTCCGCTCGCTCGGCCTCCTGGCTCTTTTTTTAACATCCTCCAATTCACGGGGATGTTAAAGAATGAGCCTGGATGACGGCCGAGGTTCGGAAATTTCGGTCTGGAAAGTTTGCGCCTGCGCAGTCCTTGAAGGAACTTCCCCGTTAGGGGGACCTTAACCACGTGCCGCCCACCAATGACAGATTGACGGCGGCAAAGTGGTTGTAGAATCCTGACTGGACGTCATATGACGTCCTCAGGATTCTGAGCCGCTGCGCGCCCCCGGGGGCGCGCATCGCGGCGATCGTTGTTGCAGAGTGTCAGTCTGACACCCCGCAACACCGATCTCAGTAAAGAGTCTCTCACGGAGACTCTTTACCACGTGATCAGCCGTGTCCAATCACAGGTGATCACGATGTAAACAGGAAGAGCCGTTGATGGCTCTTCCTCACTCGCGTCTGACGATCGGCGGCTCTCCTGACAGGGGGGGGTTCGCGCTGATTGTTTATCAGCGCAGCCCCCCCTCGGATCGCCACATGGACCACCAGGGAAGCCCACCCTGGACCACCAGGGAAGAGCAGAAGGAAAAAAAAGGGGGGGGGGGGGGAAAGTCTGAAAAAAAAAAAAAAAAGTCTGAAAATAAAAAAAAGATGCCAATCAGTGCCCACTGACTGGCAACATAAGTAAATCAGTGCCGCCCCACAGTGTCCATCAGTGCCGCCCCACAGTGTCCATCAGTGCCACCCTACAGTGCCCATCAGTGCCACCCCACAGTGCCCATCAGTGCCACCCCACAGTGCCCATCTGTGCCGCCCATGAGTGCCCATCTGTGCCGCCTATGAGTGCCCAGTGCCGCCCATGAGTGCCCATCAGTGCTGCCCATGAGTGCCCATCAGTGCCACCCATGTGTGCCCATCAGTGCCGCCTATGTGTGCCCATCAGTGCCGCCTATGAGTGCCCATCAGTGCCGCACACCAGCGCCGCCAATCAGTGCCACCTCATCTGTGCCCGTCAGTACTACCTCATCGATGTCCATCAGTGCCATCTCATCGGTGCCCATCAGTGCCACCATATCAGTGCCCGTAATTGAAAGAGAAAACTTACTTATTTACAAAAAAATTACAGAAAAAAATAAAAACTTAATTTTTTTTCCAAATTTTCAGTCTTTTTTTAGTTGTTGCGCAAAAAAAAAAATCGCAGAGGTGATCAAATACCACCAAAAGAAAGCTCTATTTGTGGCGAAAAAAGGATGCCAATTTTGTTTGGGTACAGTGTAGCATGACCGCGCAATTGCCATTCAAAGTGCGACAGTGCTGAAAGCTGAAAATTGGCTTGGGCGGGAAGGTGCGTAAGTGCCCTGTATGGAAGTGGTTAAGGACAAGTCACCGGCATCCAGGCTCATTCTTTAACATCCCCGTGGATGGGAGAATGTTAAAAAAAGAGCCAGGAGGCCGAACGAGCCGTCTGACTGGCCACTTTCCTCGAAATCCACGTCGCCCTCGATGCCGGCCGAGGTTCGGAGATTTCCGTCGGCAAGTTTGCGCCTGCGCAGTCCTTGAAGGAACTTTCCCGTTAGCAGGAACCATCTCGGCAGATCAGATTGCGCCTGCGCAGGAACTTTCACGATAGCCGGAACCAGCTCGGCAGATCACCGGCGGCGCTGAACGTTCACAGTGGATGGTGGATAGGTTCTCCTGTGGAAGCCGGTAGATTATAATCGAGGCAGGCGCACGTTAACCACTTACAGACCGGAAGATTTTCCCGTTAATGACCAAGCCATTTTTTTTGCGACACGACACTGCATCGATTTAACCGGCAAGTGCGCGGTCGTGCAACGCTGTACCCGAACAAAATTTAAGTCCTTTTTTCCCCACAAATAGAGCTTTCTTTTGGTGGTATTTGATCACCTCTGCGTTTTTTATTTTTTGCGTTATAAACAAAAAAAAACAATATTTTTAACTTTTTGCTATAATAAATATCAACATAAAATGTAAAAAGAAAAAAAAAACAGATTTCTTCATCAGTTTAGGCCGATATGTATTCTTCTACATATTTTTGGTAAAAAAAATCGCAATAAGCGTATATTGATTGGTTTGCGCAAAAGTTATAGCGTCTACAAAATAGGGGATAGATTAATGGCATTTTTATTATAATTTTTTTTTATTATTAGTAATGGTGGCGTCAGCGATTTTTAGCGGTACTGCAACATTGCAGAGGACAGTTGATCATGTTGTTTGCAATTGCATTCAATAATTCAAATATAAAATCTAAAAAGCATATTGCTGATGTTAATAGATATTCTGATGCATAATTACCAATCACACAGTATTGACGGGGGTCTCAAGACCAGAGGTCCTCTAAGGCCCTGTACACACGACCGGATCTGTCCGCTGGGATTTATCCGCGGATCAGTTCCAGCGGACAGATCCGGTCATGTGTAGGCCCGAGCGGACATTTTCCAGCGGACATTTGTCCAGCCGACAAAAATTTCTTAGCATGCTAAGAAATCTATCCGCTGGAAACCTGTCCTTCGGACTTATCCGGTCGTCTGTGCAGACTCACCGGATAAGTCCGTCCGATCCCCATCCCTCGCATGCGTCGAAATGATTTGACGCATGCGTGGAAGTATTTACCTTCCAGGGTCGCGCACGTCGCTGCGTCATCGTCGCGGCGACGGCTCGGCCACGTCACCACGGATGTTTTCCGCGGGGATTTTGATCTGATGGTGTGTACAGTCATCAGATCAAAATCCGCCAGCGGACATATTCGATGGAAACGGTCCGGCGGACCGTTTTCATCGGATATCCGCCCGTGTGTACAGGGCCTAAAATGTCTTCACATAATCCCACAGGAAATCTCCCGGCCAGACGGTGTTTTGGAGGAGGTGTACCACCCCTCCAGTGGTGGCTTACAAGGAGTCACACCAGTAGGACTAAGTTCCCGCGTTTAGGCCACGTATGGGGGGGGGAGCAGCACCTATGGGGTGTGCAGAACCTTCCTCTTCTCTCCTATGGGCCGTACACACGACCGAACATGTCTGCTGAAACTGGTCCGCGGACCAGTTTCAGCAGACATGTTCGGTCGTGTGTAGGCCCGAGCGGACAGGATTCCAGCATACATTTGCCCGCCGGGCCTTTTTCCAGCGGGCAAATATTTCTGGACTTGTTTTAAAACAGCCCGCTGGAATCCTGTCCGCTCGGACATGTTCGGTCGTCTGTACAGACCTACCATACATGTCCGAGCGCCCGCCATCCCTCGCATGCGTCAAATGACTTTGACGCATGCGTGGAAGCATTGAACTGGCAGGGTCGCCCACGTCGCCGCATCATCGTCGCGGCCACGCCACGCGTATTGTTTACGCGCGGATTTCTGTATGATGGTGAGTACAGACACCATACAGAAATCCCTGGGCAGACATGTACGGTGAAAACGGTCCGGCGGACCGGTTTCATCGTACATGTTTGGTCGTCTGTACATGGCCCTAGAAGTGTCTTTCTTTTTATTAAAAGTACTGTAAACCAAAAATCCAATTTTCCCAAAACGTCTTTCAGAACAGCACCTGAGACATCATAGCTCCTCCCTTAGAAGACAAGAAACACTTCACCACCAGACTTTAAAGTAGGGTTGTCCTGATACTAGTATCGGTACCGATACTGAGCATTTGATGCTTCACCCGATACTTTTTTTGTGAGTGACGAGTGGGCTGAGAGGGGGCGGAGAGTGGGCTGAGAGGAGGCGGAGAGCGGGCTGAGAGGGGCAGAGAGCAGGACGGAGAGCAGAACAGTCCTCAGGTAAGTAAAATAGAATGTCAATGTGTGAAAAATGTCACTGATGGGGAAGAGAGAGGAGAGGAGAGCTGCTGCCAATGCCGCTGCCGTTGCCGTTGCCGCCATCTAGTTGATCAGTGCGTGGGGAACATAACAGCTTTCATTTTAATAGCTGTGTGTTCCGCGCCACGCGTCGTCAGATATAGCCCCTCCCCCTTGTCCGGGCACTTTGATAGACAGATCACCCGTCCCAGGATTGGGGGGGGCATTCTCTTTGCCTACACAGGTAGGCCACTGGGGACCTACACATGGCTGCATTTGGGGACACATGGCTGCATTTGGGGACATAAGGCTGCATTTGGGGACACATGGCTGCATTTGGGGACATAAGGCTGCATTTGGGGATACATGGCTGCATTTGGGGACACATTTAAAAAAAAAGTATCGGCGAGTACATGAAAAAAAGTATCGGTACTTGTACTCGGTCCTAAAAAAGTGTTATCGGGACAACCCTACTTTAAAGGGTTACTAAACCCAGGATCCTGCTACATCTGGTCTCCCACAGTACACAGAACATGGAAATGCAATTGTTTTAGTAAATATAAACTGCTAAATACCCTTTCTCATCAGCAAAATATAGCAGTCTTGTGACTTCTATCAGTGTCCAGCCAAGCACTGGTTAAAGAGGAGTTCCACCCAAATTTGGAACTTCCTCTTAACCCACTCCTCTCCCCCTTACATGCCACATTTGGCATGTAATTTTTTTTGGGGGGGAGTGGGGGCTTCAGCACGAGTGGGACTTCCTGTCCCACTTCCTCCTTCCTGTAGGCGACTAAGCTTAATCGCCTTCAGGAAGTGGCTGCTGTAGGCGATCGCCTAGGACACGTCACAGGTCCTAGGCGATCTCCTGGCCAATTACACGGCGCGGCGCCGGGCCGCTCGCGCATGCGCAGTGCCGCTCGCGCATGCGCAGTGGGTGCCCGGCCGTGAAGCCGAAAGCTGTCACGGCCGGGTGCCCACACTGAAAATGAAGACGCCGGCCGGGGAGGGGGGGAGGAGCGGAGCCCCGGCCGGCGCGTCGCTGGAGCACTGGAGCAGGTAAGTGCCTGTTTATTAAAAGCCAGCAGCTACACTTTTTGTTGCTGCTGACTTTTAATAAACATACAAATGGCTGGAACTCCCCTTTAAAGCTTGTAGGAGGAGTTTTCTGACTGACCTATGCGACTGCAGGACCCCTGACCCCTGACCCTCTGTCTGAACAGTGCTGATTGGCCCTGTGCTGATCACACGCACTCTCCCTAGAAAAAAAAAAAACTCTCTAGCAATATACACCAAACTGAGTATGTGCAGCCTGACTCTATAGACTTATCACCTTTGTACGCAATGCGGAGACTTAACCCCTTCCACAGTGAGAATAACAAGCATGCTTTACTGCATATACAGACTGATTTTACTGTTGTGGGTTTAGTAACACTTTAAAAGGAAGCATCTCTGCACAGATCTGTAGTTTTTGTGTTTCCTATGGACTGGCAGGAACACCATGGAACTGGGAGATCTTTCAGGGCTGCCCTGGAAGGATGGATGTCTCCCCTTGCTTTTTTACTTTGTTCTCCCAAACATCCCCTTGGTACATATGGAGGATATTGTGGCTCCTTGCCCCCTTTTTGTGCTCGGGGAGAGCCTGTACTAGCGAGTTCTCTTGTCAAAATTATGTCTCAGAAGTGGTATTGTTCGTTTCTTGCTTAGGCAGCACCAGGTTTCTGGTGGCTAAGGTGCACCCTTGGCCATATTAGGAAGCAGTTTTGTCTTTTCCGGAAGGGGCGGGACTTGCGGGTCAGTAGTGTGGTCTCAGTTCTAGCCACAAGGAAGCAGGAGGAGGAGGCAGGACCCGGCTGGTACCTTTTTCCAGTTTCTGTCTGGCGCAGCGGCGTCTCAGGACTCCAGGACCAGCATTCCGAGCCATGCTTTACACTGCAGGCTCTGCAGGATGAAGGAAGCAGGATCATTGGCAGCAGTGGGGACAGGCACTGGCACCAGCAAAGCCCAAGTGGGCATACTGCCCAATTTTTTTTTAGATGGAAATGAGGAAAACCTATTATCAAAAGTATGTAGGCATAGAACACACCCCCAGCCATGCCCCTTTAAAGGAGAATTAAGCAAAAAATAAATAAATTTGTTAAACCCATAAGTGCTTATTTTTTTATATTTTTTACCACTACTATGCCTTTATACTGGCTTTTCAAATTTACAGCAATTTAGAAATTGGATGAAAGGTTTAGCACTGCAGAGTCAACCTGGGGATACATGGAAAAAGTCACTGTGCAAAGACTGTATTGCTCTGCTTGTTAAAGGGGTTGTAAAGGAAAACATTTTTTTTTTCATAATAAGCATCCTTTACCTGCAGACATTTCTCTTTTCACTTCCTCATTGTTCACTTCCTGCTTGTCTGATTTTACTGACCACCGTGACGGGAGGCTTTACTGTGGTCAGTGACGTGCTCGCCCCCTCCTGGGAACTATATCTGTGTGGCAGGACGCTCTCTATGTGTTAGAGACTTCAAAGAGGTGTGAATTACTGGGCGTGCCGCAATGCATACTGGGAAATGTAGTTCTTACATGAACGAGCGCCGCAAACCAGGAAGTAAATGAGAGAACAGAAACTAGAACGCCGGAGGTGATATAGATGAAGGAATTTAATCGGTATTTACTCGTTTTTTAACAGAATCATTACACTGTTATGTCTGTCTACTTTGCAGACTTTAATTTTAGGCAAAACATTTTTTTCTTTTACAACTCCTTTAAGGAGGAATCTTCAATTGTGGGTAATGACCTAATTTCGTCAATCAAGAATGATTTCACCTAACATCTATAATCCCCCAAAAAAGATTAATACTTGTTTAGATGCTACTGGTTTCTTTCACTGTAAGAGGTGCAAGCAGGGGCGGACTGACAACTCATGGGGCCCCCGGGCAATAGAAGAGTATGGGGCCCCTCTGGCTTACAGATGGCCAACACGCCAGGAGGTAGTGCAGAGGCGGGCAGCTAAAATCTTGGGATATTCACATTAAAAGCATGTCTGTCAGGGACTCACCTCTCAATCCCGGAATCCTTCCAGAGGGTTAAATCAGCGGCGCGCAATCGCGCACCGTCGTGTGCCTGTGGTGCGCGCGCGTGCATTAACGGCGCGCGCGTGCACGCCGGGAGCGCGCGCAGCGGGGCGCGCGCGTGCGCGCTGACTTCTTGGCGCCAAAACGGCTTTAAATGGACACTGACAGCTCCAGCACATTGCTGTCTGATCTACAGTCTCTGAACGCTGTTACCCTGAAGAAACCTGATTACCTGCTATCACCTATTTGACCCGGCTTGTTTGACCTTCCGCACCTCTCCGATCCCGACCTCGGCTGCTATCGACCTACCTCTGATTGATTCACTGTTGCCTGACCTACCTGCCTGCACAACGATTACTCTCCTGCTTATCCCATCTGAATACCTGAACTCTCTATTGTGATCCGGCTTGTTTTGACCCTGCTTCCGTCTGCTATCTACTTACCAGCTTGCCTTCTCAGTTGTTGCTGTGAATCTTCTGCCTGTGTCACGGACCCCACTTCCGGTTCCAGCTCCCGTCTACACTTCCAGCAGTGGTCTGCATCTACTCACCTATCAAGCCAGCCGGCACTCCTACCCCGCCAGGCTTCTGAGTCTGCTGTTCCATATCCAGCAGCTCACAAGCCGGAGTTGTAAGAGAGGCCTACTCCTACCACCGGGCTCTGGTTACCAGGTACGTGATACATAACAGTATCAGACAGCCATGTCAGAGCCCTCAGGAGTGGCCCCAGCAATGGAGGAGATTTGTAAACACCTCGCATCTCTCACCCAAGCTGTTAAAAATCTACAGGACGGCTACATGCGACTGGAAGGCCGAGTACAGAATCTGTCCGGAGACGCAACTCCTGAATCTTCCGCCAGATCGTCTTCATCAGCCGCTGCCCCAACTGTAGTGATGCTACCACCCGAACCCAGGGTTCCGATGCCAGAGCGATTCACTGGGGATCGCTCCAAATTCCAGAACTTCCGCAACACCTGCCAATTATATTTTGCTCTCCAACCTAGGACTTTCTCTTTAGAAGCCACAAAGGTGGGATTTGTGGTGTCGCTTCTTCAAGGAGAGCCTCTAACCTGGGCGCACCGACTATTGGAGGAAAATGGCACCAACACTGAGACTCTACTTGCTTTCTTTCAGGCCATGGCACAACTCTATGATGATCCTCAGCGAACTGCTACCGCTGAGGCCGCCCTGCTTGCGCTTCAACAAGGGCGCCAAGCCGTTGAGGAGTATGTTTCGGACTTTCGCCGCTGGAGTGCGGACACCCAGTGGAACAGCGCAGCTCTGCGTCATCAATTCCGTTTGGGACTTTCAGAAAACTTAAAGGATGAGTTGGCCCGTATTGGGATTCCTGATACCTTGGAGGACTTAATTGATAAATCCATACAGATTGACCGACGCCTACGAGAGCGACGAGCAGAGCGATCTTCTCATCTAAGTCGCCCTGTATGGGTCACTACTAAAGCACCCCTGCCTGCCTCTCGCTACCAACCACCCGTCCATTCTAGTGCGGCCAGCTCTCCTCCTGATACCTCAGAGCCTATGCAACTTGGGGTCATGCGACCCACTCTGCCTCCAGAAGAACGAACACGTCGTCGGCAGCTAAATTTGTGCCTCTACTGTGGTGAACCCGGTCATTATGTCGCCAACTGCCCCATCAAGATGCGTAAGTGTCGTTTTTCTGTTCCTGTCAACGTCTCTACTCTCTCAACCAATACAACACACCTTGCTCTTTCTCTGTATTTACAGCTCCCAGGAAGAACGATTCCGGTCAACGCAATCATTGACTCCGGCGCCTGCAGTTGTTTTATTGATGCCACCTTTGCCAGTCTGCACCACATTCCTCTTCGAAAGAAAGACTTCAGGCTTTCAGTTTTCCTGGCCGACGGATCCCACATTAAATCGGGTCAAGTGACCCAAGAAACCCTTCCTCTACCTGCTTCTACTTCCGCTAATCATAGGGAATTATTAATTCTGGATGTAATCTCTTCACCCTTGTTTCCAGTGATCCTTGGCATCCCCTGGCTCCGGGTCCACAACCCCCAGATTGACTGGGTCTCTGGAACTTTACAATTCCCTTCCCAATACTGCCTGGAACACTGCCTTCCTGGATCTTCCAGTTTCTCTCCAACTCTGTTATGTCTGAACACCGACCCCAGTTTATTTCAGTCTGTTCCGGAGCCCTATCATGAGTTCCTCGATGTCTTCAGTAAAAAGGGGGCCGATTCCCTACCTCCTCATCGCCCCTATGATTGCCCGGTAGAATTACTTCCTGGGGCCGAGATCCCTTTTGGGCGCATCTTCCCCCTATCCGAGAAGGAACAAGATGCTCTAAAAATCTACATCGACGAGAACCTAAATAAGGGGTTCATTCGTCCATCCACCTCACCAGCAGGTGCTGGTATATTTTTTGTCGCTAAAAAGGATCAGACCCTTCGCCCGTGCATCGACTATCGAGAGCTCAATAACATCACGGTTAAGAACCGTTATCCATTGCCACTGATACCCGAACTGTTTCAAAAATTAAGGTTCGCTACTATCTTCACTAAACTGGACCTGAGGGGGGCCTACAACCTAATTCGCATCAGGGACGGTGACGAATGGAAGACTGCTTTCCGTACTCGGTATGGTCACTACGAGTATTTAGTCATGCCATTCGGGTTATGCAATGCTCCTGCCACCTTTCAGCATTTCGTCAATGACGTGTTCAGAGACTTTTTAGATATTTTTGTCATCGTCTACCTGGATGATATCCTGGTCTTCTCGGGCTCATTAAATCAACATCGAGAGCATGTCCGGAAGGTTTTGAATCGTCTTCGTCTACACGGTCTATATGCGAAAGCAGAAAAATGTGAATTCGAGTTGCATACCATCCAATTTTTGGGCCTAGTGATCTCCCCGACAGGAATTGAGATGGACCCCAAGAAAGTGTCTGCTATTCTGGACTGGCCGGTGCCCCTGGACAAGAAGGGGGTCCAACGTTTTATAGGCTTTGCAAATTTCTATAGACGTTTTATCAAAGGATTTTCTACCATTGTTGCTCCCATTACACAGCTTACAAAACAAAACTTCCGTTTCCGTTGGAATCCTGAGGCACAAGAAGCCTTCGACACGCTAAAAAGATTCTTCACGACCGCCCCAATTCTCAGCCACCCAAACCCGGCTCTACCCTTCCTTCTTGAGGTAGACGCCTCCGAAGTCGCAGTGGGGGCCGTTCTCTCCCAACGCATGGGAGACAAAGACCTGATACATCCCGTAGGTTTCTTTTCCCGAAAACTCTCCCCTGCGGAGAAAAACTATGACGTAGGTGATCGTGAGTTATTGGCCATCAAGGCCGCTTTGGAAGAGTGGAGATATTTATTGGAAGGAGCTTCACACCCTGTGCTAATTTATACGGACCATAAAAACTTGGAATATTTAAGATCAGCCAAGCGATTGAAGCCCCGACAGGCTCGGTGGGCACTCTTCTTCTCCCGTTTTTGCTTCCACATCACTTATCGCCCAGGCTCTAAGAATATCAAGCCAGATGCCCTGTCCAGAATGCATGACAATCCAAAAGATACCTCCACTCCTGACACCATCCTACCAGAGAACAGTTTCTTGCTACTGCACACTGACCTACTTTCCCTGCTCCGGAGAGCATCTTTAGACTCTTCCAAACCTCCCAACATTTCTTTAGAATCCCGAGATGGACTATTCTGGAGAGGAAGCCAGATTTTTGTCCCTGAAGACATCCGAGTAGAGGTTCTGAAACACCTCCACGACCATCCAATGGCAGGACATTTTGGGGTTCGTAAGACACTAGAGCTGGTGCGTCGCACCTTTTGGTGGCCTGGATTAGAGAATTTCTGCAAATCATACATCAGCACATGCCCTATTTGTAATCGGAACAAGACACCTCGAAACCAAGCCTGGGGTTTATTGAAACCCTTACCAGTACCCGACAGACCATGGAAAATGATAGCCATGGATTTCATCGTAGAGCTTCCTTGCTCCGAAGACTGTACTGCAATTTTCGTGATCGTGGACCGTTTGACCAAAATGGCCCATTTCCTCCCTCTAAAGAACACACCTTCTGCCGTTGAAACTGCTCGTGTCTTTATTAAAGAAGTCGTTAGGTTGCATGGGGTACCCTCCAACATAGTATCAGACAGAGGAGTTCAATTTACCTCTCGGTTTTGGAAGGCCCTCTGTGAAATATTACAAATTGAACTCGCTCTTTCTTCAGCATATCACCCCCAGACCAATGGGCAAACTGAACGAACCAATCAGACTCTGGAACAATACATCAGGTGCTTCACTACGTTTTCTCAGAATGATTGGGTCTCTCTGCTACCCCTAGCAGAATTTGCCTACAACAACGCCAGTCATTCTGCCACGGGTCAATCTCCCTTTTTTGCCAATTATGGTTTCAACCTAACTTTTCTACCAGATTTTCTTTCAGAATCTTCAGTACCGGCAGTACAGAATACAGTGGAATTCCTCAAACAGAACACCAAATTACTACAGGAAGCTGTAACCAAGGCCCAGGCTGACAGCAAGAGGTTCTTTGACAAAAAAAGGAGAGGAGAACTGGATCTGAAAACAGGGGACCAGGTATGGCTTTCTACCAGTAACCTCAGGTTAGCTTGTCCTTCTAAAAAATTGGGACCCAAATTTATGGGACCCTTTCCGGTCAAAAGGAGAATTAACACGGTTTCATATGAACTTTCTTTACCTGATTCTCTTAAAGTGCACCCTGTATTCCATGTCTCTTTATTGAAACCTGCAGCTCCTGATCCCTTCCCTAATAGGGGTACAAGGCCTCCTGAACCAGTTCATGTTGACGGATGCGAGGAATATGTAGTAGAAGCCATCCTGGATTGTAGAAGGCGACAAGGACAGAACCAATTTTTGATTAAATGGAAAGGCTACGGACCAGAAGAAAACTCCTGGGAACCTGAAAGCAACATCCATGCCAGAAGATTGGTACGTTCATTTTTTCTTGATCATCCTGACAAGATGGCCCGACTAGGCATCCGGAGGCTGCCCCTTGGGGGGGGCAATGTCAGGGACTCACCTCTCAATCCCGGAATCCTTCCAGAGGGTTAAATCAGCGGCGCGCAATCGCGCACCGTCGTGTGCCTGTGGTGCGCGCGCGTGCGTTAACGGCGCGCGCGTGCACGCCGGGAGCGCGCGCAGCGGGGCGCGCGCGTGCGCGCTGACTTCTTGGCGCCAAAACGGCTTTAAATGGACACTGACAGCTCCAGCACATTGCTGTCTGATCTACAGTCTCTGAACGCTGTTACCCTGAAGAAACCTGATTACCTGCTATCACCTATTTGACCCGGCTTGTTTGACCTTCCGCACCTCTCCGATCCCGACCTCGGCTGCTATCGACCTACCTCTGATTGATCCACTGTTGCCTGACCTACCTGCCTGCACAACGATTACTCTCCTGCTTATCCCATCTGAATACCTGAACTCTCTATTGTGATCCGGCTTGTTTTGACCCTGCTTCCGTCTGCTATCTACTTACCAGCTTGCCTTCTCAGTTGTTGCTGTGAATCTTCTGCCTGTGTCACAGACCCCACTTCCGGTTCCAGCTCCCGTCTACACTTCCAGCAGTGGTCTGCATCTACTCACCTATCAAGCCAGCCGGCACTCCTACCCCGCCAGGCTTCTGAGTCTGCTGTTCCATATCCAGCAGCTCACAAGCCGGAGTTGTAAGAGAGGCCTACTCCTACCACCGGGCTCTGGTTACCAGGTACGTGATACATAACAATGTCATTTTCGGACATATCGGGGACAGATCTAAAAAAAACACAGATTTTTACATACTGTCCCTGGTTTTACTGAGCCTGGCAACCCGGATGGGGCCCCCTAGTGGCATGGGGCCCTCGGGCAGTGCCCGAGTGACTCAATGGTCAGTCCGCCCCTGGGTGCAAGGCCTGTAGGACCACCACAATTACAAATAACAAGATAGAGTCCTTTTCTTCCTTAAGTAATGGGAAACAATTTAATATTGATAAGTTCATTTCATGTGATTCCACCTTTGTTACCTACCTGATTTCCTGTCTGTGCGGGCTCCAATACGTGTGGAGCAAGACCAGGAAGCTAGGGGTTAGAATTAACGAGCATCTTAATAACATCAAGAATGGGTTTCCAAAACATAGCTTGTCAAAGTTTTGTCTCTTTTTGTGATATTGATAGGGTCCTGTCGCATTGGCGGAGGCAATATGAAACAAAAAGTCTAAAAAAATGAAACGGAATGGATTTATAGACTAAATACTTTACATCCTGATGGCATTAATGTGGATATAGATCTGAATTGTTACATTTCCAACTATTAATTTGTTATGGTGTTCCAACTTACTCCATTCCTGATTATATGGTTTAGTAATGTGGGGGCAATATTCTGTTCATCCACAAGATGGCATTTCCGAGGATGAGCGCATATACTATTTTGAGCTTCCAAGTTGCTATTCTTTAGGCCACCACTAGAGGGTGTGTCAGATATGTTTTTATATATATTTTATTTTTCATAAAAAAATGGCAGGTGGGCACAGTTTACCCTGTGAGGCAAGGACACCCTGGCAGACAAAAGACTACTAGTTAGTATTGCAGTGAATTTTTTTTTATATCTTATCAACTGTGCCAACACAATATAGATGAGATGTGGCACTGGCAGGTGGGCACAGTTTACCCTGTGAGGCAAAGACACCCTGGCAGACAAAAGACTACTATTTAGTATTGCAATGAATTTTGTTTTTATATCTTATCAACTGTGCCAACACAATATAGATGAGATGTGGCACTGGCAGGTGGGCACAGTTTACCCTGTGAGGCAAAGACACCCTGGCAGACAAAAGACTACTATTTAGTATTGCAGTGAATTTTGTTTTTATATCTTATCAACTGTGCCAACACAATATAGATGAGATGTGGCACTGGCAGGCAGGTGGGCACAGTTTACCCTGTGAGGCAAAGACACCCTGACAGACAAAAGACTACTATTTAGTATTGCAGTGAATTTTGTTTTTATATCTTATCAACTGTGCCAACACAATATAGATGAGATGTGGCACTGGCAGGTGGGCACAGTTTACCCTGTGAGGCAAAGACACCCTGGCAGACAAAAGACTACTATTTAGTATTGCAGTAAATTTTTTTTTTATATCTTATCAACTGTGCCAACACAATATAGATGAGATGTGGCACTGGCAGGTGGGCACAGTTTACCCTGTGAGGCAAGGACACCCTGGCAGACAAAAGACTACTATTTAGTATTGCAGTGAATTTTGTTTTTATATCTTATCAACTGTGCCAACACAATATAGATGAGATGTGGCACTGGCAGGCAGGTGGGCACAGTTTACCCTGTGAGGCAAAGACACCCTGGCAGACAAAAGACTACTAGTTAGTATTGCAGTGAATTTTGTTTTTATATCTTATCAACTGTGCCAACACAATATAGATGAGATGTGGCACTGGCAGGTGGGCACAGTTTACCCTGTGAGGCAAAGACACCCTGGCAGACAAAAGACTACTATTTAGTATTGCAGTAAATTTTTTTTTTATATCTTATCAACTGTGCCAACACAATATAGATGAGATGTGGCACTGGCAGGTGGGCACAGTTTACCCTGTGAGGCAAGGACACCCTGGCAGACAAAAGACTACTATTTAGTATTGCAGTGAATTTTGTTTTTATATCTTATCAACTGTGCCAACACAATATAGATGAGATGTGGCACTGGCAGGCAGGTGGGCACATTTTACCCTGTGAGGCAAAGACACCCTGGCAGACAAAAGACTACTATTTAGTAGGGCTGCGCATCTTCACCGGTCTCAAGATTCGATGCGATTACGATTATCAAGTCCACGATTCGATTTGATTCCGCGATGCATCACGATTGCAGCGCAAGTGCGCATGGCTCTCCCCCCAAAATACTAAAGGAGATGATCAGAGACTGCGGACATAGTACAGGAGATGATCAGAGACTGCAAACATGCTACAGGAGATGATCAGAGACTGCAGACATGCCACAGGAGATGATCACAGACTGCAGACATGCTACAGGAGATGATCAGAGACTGCAGACATGCTACAGGAGATGATCAGAGACTGCAGACATGCTACAGGAGATGATCAGAGACTGCAGACATGCTACAGGAGATGATCAGAGACTGCGGACCTGCTACAGGAGATGATCAGAGACTGTGGACATGCTACAGGAGATGATCAGAGACTGTGGACATGCTACAGGAGATGATCAGAGACTGTGGACATGCTACAGGAGATGATCAGAGACTGCGGACATGCTACAGGAGATGATCCACATGTAAAACAAACAAAATAAAAAATAAACACAACACATGGTCCTGGGGAGAGGGATGAGCAGTACTTTCTCTTTGAAGTGAAGGTTAGCTTTAGTAGTGAATGTTATTTTGATGACTTTGTATACAATGGTCATACACTGGTGATCCTCTAGCAGTAGAGTACTTAGTTCTAGTCACACATGGTAAAACAAAGCACGAGTAAATAAAAACTCTAATAAAGTGGTAAAGTGAAGTAGTAATGAAGCAGACACTGTATGTAAGAGATAAGTTGGAAAGGAAAGTAAAGACAGCCTGCTGTAGTAACATGTATGTGTGTGCAGGGCCGGTACAAGGGGGGGGCAGAATGGGCGGGTGCCCTGGGCGCTACTATTTACTGGAGGAAGGGGGGCGCATGTGAAGTGCTAGCTGTGTGCTTAAAAACTGTCTGCACACACCAGCCGCTAATACCTACACCTGCAATGATGTGCCGAGTGCGCTCCTGCACCCGGCAGAAACCTAGAACAGACCAGCACTTCACTTATTGATTCCCCTGTCAGTTGAGATACCCCCCCCCCCCCTTGCAGGCGCTTGGTATTCCCTACCCAGCGTCACACACTGAGAGGCTGGCCGGAGGCGGGATGGGAACAGTGCGAGGAGGGGTGGCGGACAACAGCCAGGTGACACCATAAAGAAAGCTGGCAGTTGTAGTGGGTGCTGTCAATCCCCCCTCCCTCCACCCCCATCATTGAAGCTGTGATAGCGGCAGTGTGAGCGGGGGAGAGGCGAGCTACAGGATCTCAGAATGTTTCGCCCCCCCACTTTCTCCTGTCAGCAGTGCGGGAGGAGAGACAGCGGCTCTCTCATTACTTTCGCCGCGTTGTTAATCTTCTGGAACTACATGTCGCATGATGCTCCAGGCTAGGGAAGCATCATGGGACATGTAGTTCCAGAAGATCAACAACGCGGGGGAGTCAATAAGTGAAGCGCGGTAAAAGTACCGGCTACTGTAATTTTTAACACTTTTGACATTTTTTTGGGGTGAAATGGTAGAGGTACAGTGTACCCCATTACCATTTCACACAGGGGGGGGGCAGGATCTGGGGGTCCCCTTTGTTAAAGGGGTCTTCCAGATTCTGATAAGCCCCCCGCCCGCAGACCCCCACAACCACCGGGCAAGGGTTGTGGGGATAAGGCCCTTGTCCCCATCAACATGGGGACATCCTCCCCATGTTGAGGGCATGTGGCCTGGTGCGGTTCAGGAGAGGGGGGGCCGCACTCTGTCCCCCCCTCTTTTCTGCGGCCGGCCAGGTTAACGTGCTCGGATAAGGGTCTGGTGTGGATTTTTAGGGGGACTCCACGCCATTTTTTTTTTAATTTGGGGTGGAGTTCCCCTTAAAATCCACACCAGACCTGAAGGGCCTGGTATGGATATTTGCGGGGAACCGCAAGTCTTTTTTTTTTTACGGCAGGGTTCCCCTTAATATCCATTCCAGACCTGAAGGGCCTGGTAATTTAATTTGGGGGAACCCCCACACATTTTTTTTTTGTTTTATGAATGAATCATCTCTGTAATTGCCAGAGCCGACAATTCATTATTGCCGCGTGTGAATTTTAAATGACTTTTTTTCCTTCGGAATGTCATTTTGTGCAGGGACAGTTCTAAGTACGGGAAAAATGCGCTATTTCACATGCTGACATTACACCCCCCCTAGGTACGAAATTTAAAGGAATATTATATTTTACTGTTTCACTTTAAGCATTAATAAATACACTGCTCCTGAAAAAATGGCCGTTTTAAAAAATAAAAAAAGCATTGATACATGTCCCCTGGGGCAGGACTGAGGTCCCCAAACACTTTTTAGGACAAAACTTGCAGATTAGCCTTTAAAATGAACACTTTTCTCCCATAGACTTCTATAGGGAGATCAGCGCGGCTTTATATATTACTTGCAATGCGCCGGCTGCTACGCTGGTTCATGCGCCTAATTAAGGCTTCACCCGGAGTACTAATTAAGGCATGAACCAGCGCAGCGCACTGATAATAGTAAATCAGCCCCTATATGTATGATGTTTAGCACTATTAGTAATTTAACTACTTTCATCTAGTGCCCCCTACCCTCATACTTTGCCACTATTTATTTCAGTTATACTGATTTTTTGAGGAGCAGTTCATCACTAATTTTATTTTATTTTAGTTATACTCATATTGGCGCAAGATTTACCAATTTCCAGGACTACCTACAGTGCCTTGCGAAAGTATTCGGCCCCCTTGAACTTTGCGACCTTTTGCCACATTTCAGGCTTCAAAAATAAAGATATAAAACCGTAATTTTTTTTGAAGAATCAACAACAAGTGGGACACAATCATGAAGTGGAACGAAATTTATTAGATATGTCAAACTTTTTTTAACAAATAAAAAACTTAAAAATTGGGCGTGCAAAATTATTCAGCCCCTTTACTTTCAGTGCAGCAAACTCTCTCCAGAAGTTCAGTGAGGATCTCTGAATGATCCAATGTTGACCTAAATGACTAATGATGATAAATAGAATCCACCTGTGTGTAATCAAGTCTCCGTATAAATGCACCTGCACTGTGATGGTCTCAGAGGTCCGTTTAAAGCGCAGAGAGCATCATGAAATACAAGGAACACACCAGGCAGGTCCAAGATACTGTTGTGGAGAAGTTTAAAGCCGGATTTGGATACAAAAAGATTTCCCAAGCTTTAAACATCCCAAGGAGCACTGTGCAAGCGATAATATTGAAATGGAAGGAGTATCAGACCACTGCAAATCTACGAAGATCTGGCCGTCCCTCTAAACTTTCAGCTCATACAAGGAGAAGACTGATCAGAGATGCAGCCAAGAGGCCCATGATCACTCTGGATGAACTGCAGAGATCTACAGCTGAGGTGGGAGACTCTGTCCATAGGACAACAATCAGTCGTATACTGCACAAATCTGGCCTTTATGGAAGAGTGGCAAGAAGAAAGACATTTCTTAAAGATATCCATAAAAAGTGTTGTTTAAAGTTTGCCACAAGCCACCTGGGAGACACACCAAACATGTGGAAGAAGGTGTCCTGGTCAGATGAAACCAAAATCAAACTTTTTGGCAACAATGCAAAACGTTATGTTTGGCGTAAAAGCAACACAGCTCATCACCCTGAACACACCATCCCCACTGTCAAACATGGTGGCGGCAGCATCATGGTTTGGGCCTGCTTTTCTTCAGCAAGGACAGGGAAGATGGTTAAAATTGATGGAGCAAAATACAGGACCATTCTGGAAGAAAACCTGATGGAGTCTGCAAAAGACCTGAGACTGGGACAGAGATTTGTCTTCCAACAAGACAATGATCCAAAACATAAAGCAAAATCTACAATGGAATGGTTCACAAATAAACATATCCAGGTGTTAGAATGGCCAAGTCAAAGTCCAGACCTGAATCCAATTGAGAATCTGTAGAGAGAACTGAAAATTGCTGTTCACAAACGCTCTCCATCCAACCTCACCGAGCTCGATCGGTTTTGCAAGGAGGAATGGGCAAAAATGTCAGTCTCTCGATGTGAAAAACTGATAGAGACATACAGCTGTAATCGCAGCAAAAGGTGGCGCTACAAAGTATTAACTTAAGGGGGCTGAATAATTTTGCACGCCCAATTTTTCAGTTTTTTATTTGTTAAAAAAGTTTGAAATATCCAATAAATTTCGTTCCACTTCATGATTGTGTCCCACTTGTTGTTGATTCTTCAAAAAAAATTACAGTTTTATATCTTTATGTTTGAAGCCTGAAATGTGGCAAAAGGTCACAAAGTTCAAGGGGGCCGAATACTTTCGCAAGGCACTGTAAGTCGCCAGATGCTGGACCAAAGAGCATGGTCACTACAACCGGACGTGTTTCAACTCCTTTGTGGCTTTGTCAAAAGATCCCTGGGCAGACGCAACGGACGCATTGGTGGCCCCATGGGGACAGTATCGGCTGATCCATGCTTTTCCCCCACTGAAACTTCTTCCTCGTCTGCTCCGCAGAGTGGAGACCGAGGGGATTCCAGTAATCCTAATTGCCCCAGATTGGCCCTGGCGTCCCTGGTGCGCCCGGTGGCGGATGCCCATTGGCAACTGCCGGTGCAGGAGGACCTTCCGTCGCAAGGTCCCATACTTCATCCTGCTTTACAGTCGCTGGCTTTAACAGCATGGCTATTGAAAACCAGGTGCTAAGGGACAGAGGCCTGTCGGATTCAGTAATTCGCACTATGCTGAGGGCACGGAAGTCATCTTCTAGGAAGATCTACCATCGCACGTGGAAGGCCTACATCTCTATGTGTGAGGAGATGGAGTAGCGTCCACGGGCATGTTCGGTTTCCAGGATCCTGCCGTTTCTACAGCGTGGAGTGGATCAGAAACTTGCCTTAAGCACCATTATGGGGCAGATTTCAGCCTTGGCTGTTTTCTTTCAACGACCCCTGGCGGCTCATTCACTGGTGAGTACGTTTGTGCAAGGGGTCCGACATGTGGCTCGGCTCCTCCAGTTCTACCATCACTACCTCCGTGGGATTTGAATCTGGTGCTCTCGGTACTTCAGAAACCTCCCTTTTGGGAACATCAGAGATATTCCTCTTTTGACACTCTCTCAGAAAGTTGCCTTTCTGGTGGCCATTACATCGGTTAGGAGGGTTTCTGAGTTGGCAGCCTTGTCTTGCAAGTCCCCCTACTTGATCCTCCATAAGGATAAAACGGTGCTACGCCCGCAGCCTTCGTTTCTTCCGAAGGTGGTTTCGGCTTTTCATCTGGATGAGGATATTGTACTTCCATCCTTGTGTCCTCGGCCGTCGCATCCCAAAGAGGTTGCGTTACATTCCTTAGACGTGGTACGTGCTCTGCGGGTGTATCTGTCTGCTACGGCTCTGTTTTGGAGGTCAGACTCACTGTTTGTGTCAGTGACTGGTCCAAAGGCAGACCTGGCAGTCTCATCGGCCACCATTTCTCGGTGGATCAGACAGATTGTGATTCAGGCTAATGCCCTAAAAGGGCGGGCGCCTCCCTTTCCTGTCACGGTGCATTCGACCAGGGCGATTGGTGCCTCTTGGGCTTTTCGACATCAAGCGTCTGTCTCACAGGTGTGTAAGGCGGCGACCTGGTCGTTCGTTCACACCTTCACTTAATTTTACAAGGTTGAAGTGCAAGGTTTTGCAGGCGGCTGTTTAAGGTTGCAACTCCTCCGTTGAGAAGCTCTGTTTGTTTGGGGTGAAGTTTGTTTGCTTGCTGTTCCCACCCCTCGTTTTTTCGACACTGCTTGGGGACGTCCCACTTGTCAAGACTAAAGGAGCGGTGTTCGTCCATGGACGAAAGAGAAAATAGGATTTTTGCACTCACCGTAAAATCCTTTTCTCTGAAGTCCATGGACGGACTAGCACCCACCCCTCCTGATTGAGTTTGTATTATTTTTTGACGAACTGAGCTGCTAAGTGCAGGGTGAGGCGTTATGACAAGAGGGACCGCCCCCTGGGCGGGGCTGTTCAGCTTTGGTATAATTACATTTTGTATATCCAACATGTCTGTATGGTCCTCTCCTAATAGACGGAACATAACCCCACTTGTCAAGATTAAAGGAGCTGTGTCTGTCCAAGGACTTGGTTACTTTTTACGGTGAGTACAAAAATCCTATTTTACACTGTTCTTTAAAAATAAAAATTGTGTCACTTTTATTCCTATTACAGGGAATGTAAACATCCCTTGTGATAGAAAAAAGCATCACAGGTCCTTTTAAATATGAGATCTAGGGTAAAAAAGACCTGAGATATCATATTTAGACTTAAAATGCAATTAAAAAAAAATAAAAAATGGGCAGAAGTGACATTTTGACGTTGCTTCCATCCTGCTATGGTATGGAGATGGATGGGCACCATCTTCCCCTCACTCGTCTTCATGCCCAGCCACAGGAAGGACCCGATCACCTCCGGTAAGCAGCGGGAGGGGGGCCCCTCTCCTGCTATCGATGATGATCTCATGGTGAACCCCCACGCAGAGACCATTATCGTAAACCAGACCACCGCCTGAAGACGAGAATACCTGGGATATGGCAGCTAGCTGCTGCCATTTCAGAGATATGCCTCTTCAAAGTGTTGACGTATATCGTCATACAGCAGTCTGGAAGTAGTTAAGGTGTTTAGCAAGGTCAACCAATGAGGTATTGCATGTTTAAACTGCAATGAAATTGTCCCATGGTGTGTGTCCTCTGCCTCCACATCAGCAGTCAGCGCCTTGAGGCGATTTAGTTCGCATTTGTAACGCTATATAAGTTACTCACGCACAGCTAAAGTAGCATGCATTGTACTATTCTGTCCGATTTAATCTCCAACAATTTGGTAGGTTTATTTCTCCAAGTTTTTTGTACAGAATCACTGTGCTTTTGGCCAGTCTGTGCAGAAGGGCATCATCTTGAGGTCCAGTACACATTCACAATTTTTTCCTTATGACGCTTTGTCCATCTCATTCCTCCACAACACATACTGACAAGATCAGCAGTAGTTAGAGAAGATGAATTTCAAGCACCATGAAATTGTCCAAGATTAGCGCCCAACAGATGATTGAAACAGGTGAAAGCTCCTTCACAAAAGGTACAGTATCGTGCAAGAGTTTTAGGCAGGTGTGCAGAAATTCTGTAAATTAAGAATGCTTAAAAAAAATATAATTTCTAAAGCATTCTATAAATTGGTAAACAAAGTGAACATAAAAAAAAATAAAGTCAAAATTTGGTGCAACTACCTTTTGGCTTCAAACCAGCAATTTGCGCCAAATCACTTGTGTTTAACCACTTCCGGACCGCCGCATGTACATTTACGTCGGCAGAATGGCACGGACAGGCACATTGGCGTACCTGTACGTCCCTGCCTAGACGCGGGTCGGGGGTCCGATCGGGACCCCCCCCCAGTTCGGTAGGCTGCAGAAGCGATCCGGGGGCGGCTATTCGTTTTCAGCCACCCCCTCGCGATCGCTCTCAGCCAATGTGCGCGCCCCCCCCGCCTCTTCCTGTGCTAAGTGTAAACACAGAAAGAGGGAAGTGATGTGTTCTCTCCTCGTGTCGGTCTTTTGGTCCGACGCTGAGGAGAGAGCACATCACACAGCACACTTACACTAGCACACACAGGCACATTTAACCCCCCCCAGTCACCGCCGATCACCCCCCCCCCCCCCCCCAGTCCCCTGTCACAGTGTCACTGAATGCAGTGATCATTTATTTTCTGATTACTGCATTTAGTGTCCCGTTGACAGAAAAAAGTGTTATGGCAGTTAGGTCCAGGGTAGCCCCCTACCCCCCCCCCCCTAATAAAGGTTTAACCCCTTGATCATCGCCCTAGTTAACCCTTTCACCCCCTATTGCCAGTGTCACTAACCGATCGGTTTTCTGATCGCTGTATTAGTGTCACTGTTGCCGCTAGGTAGCTAGTTTTTTTTGAGGTTCGCCGCCAGGTTCTATAGCGTTAGGTACCCCCATAAATAACGTTTTTAACCCATAATTGGCCCTAGAGTTAACCCTTTCACCAGTGATCACCGTATAAGTGTCACTGGTGACGCAGTTTAGCCAGTTAGTTATTTAGTTATTTTAGGTTCGCCGCCAGGTTTTTAGAAAGCGTCAGGTACCCCCATATATTACCTAATAAAGGTTTTAACCCCCTGATTGCCCCCTAGTTAACCCTTTCACCAGTGATCACCGTATAAGTGTTACGGTTGACGCTGGTTAGTTAGTTTGCTGTTTATAGCATCAGGGCACCCGCCATATATAACCCAATAAAGGTTTAACCCCCTGATCGCCCGGCGGGTGATATAAATTACATTTTTGCGTCAGTCAGGGTCTGCGTCGCCCCAGGCAGCGTTAGGTTAGTGCCAGTAACGCTTACAGCCACGCGCAAAGCATACACCCCCCTTAGTGGTATAGTATCTGAACGGATCGATACCTGATCTGATCAGATCTATACTAGCGTACCCAGCAGTTTAGGGTACCCAAAAACGCATTGTTAGCGGAATCAGCCCAGATACCCGCTAGCACCTGCGTTTTCCCCCTCTGCCCAGCCCAACCCACCCAAGTGTAGTATCGATCGATCACTGTCACTTACAAAACACAAGACACATAACTGCAGCGTTCGCAGAGACAGGCCTGATCCCTGTGATCGCTAACAGGTTTTTTTTAAGCGTTTTCTACGTTTGCTTTTCTACAGATCAGATGCTTTTTTTACCTGTGAATCATCACCAGTGTACGACTAAATTTAGAGCCCAAAATGGCAAAGCGAACGTACACTGATGACGAGGCCTACTTGTTCATGAGCATGACAGATAGTGAAGAGGAGGTCACGCATCTGTCAGAATCTGGCTCAGAATACGAACCCGTTTACAACAGTGGCTCCATGTAAGATAGCTCTGACGACGGAGTTGTGGTCCCTGCTAAGGTCAGGCGTACCCGACCCCGTTCTGATGTTGTTGAGCAGCAAGAACCGCAGGACCCTTGTATGGAGCAGAGAAGTACTAGCGCCGATATTCCTTCTGGTGGATTGGCAAGCACCAGCGGCCTAGTACACCCTGGTCGTTCATCCAGCACTGCAGTAAGACGTGGTGACGTGGCGAGTCCGAGAAGTGCAGTTCAAGCTGGCGAGGTGGCAAGCACAAGTAGTGTCCCGCTGCCACCAAGAAGAAGACAAAGACAGGCCCGTCGTGCCCTTCCTGCAGAATTTGCCTATCCTGATTGGGTCCCCACCACTTCTGCAGCACCCATACTTCCCCCATTCACTGGCCAACCCGGTATTCAGGTGGATACAGCGAATTTTATGCCACTTGATTTTTATTCGCTGTATTTCACGGAAGATCTCTATAGATCTATTGTGGACCAGAGTAATTTATATGCTGGTACCTACATCGCCTCTAATCCCCAGACCCTCCTTGCCAAAGAATGGAAACCTCTTAAGGTTTCCGAATTTAAGACCTTTCTGGGCCTTACCCTCAACATGGGCATACACCAATTTCCGGAATTGCAGATGTATTGGTCCACACATCCAATTGACCATATGCCCATATTCTCTGCTCACATGGCCAGGAAACGATACGAGGCGATGTTGCGGTTCCTGCATTTCAGTGACAATGCACTTTGTCGTCCACATGGAGACCCTGAATTTGACTGGCTCTACAAAATTTGGCCCCTCATAAACCATTTCAACGAACGTTTTGCAGCCTTGTTTAATCCCCAGCAAGTTGTCTGCGTTGACGAGTCCCTAATTAAATTTTTTGGCCGCTTGTCTTTCAAGCAGTACCTTCCCAGCAAGCGTGCCAGATACGGGGTCAAGCTCTATAAGCTCTGTGACAGGGCAACAGGCTACACATGGAGCTTTAGGGTTTATGAGGGCAAAGATAATGAGGTAGAGCCGGAAGGATGCCCAGATTACATGGGGAGCACTGGCAAGATCGTTTGGGACTTGGTGTCACCCTTATTCGGAAAGGGGTACCACTTGTATGTGGACAATTTTTACAGCAGGTTGCCACTTTTTAGTCACTTGTTTGATCGTCAGATTGGAGCATGTGGCACCGTGCGACCTAATCGCCGGGGCTTTCCCCAGAGGCTTGTAGATGCCCGTCTTAGGCTGGGGGCGAGAGCCTGCTGCAGATGTAAAAATTTGCTCGCTGTGAAGTGGCGGGACAATAGGAATGTTTTTGTTCTTACCACCCTTCACACAGACACGACAGTACAAATTCATACGGCGACTGGTGTTGTCGAGAAACCCCTCTGTGTCCACGAATATAACCAAAATATGGGAGGGATGGACCTCAACGACCAGTTGATGGCGCCGTATCATATTGCCCGTAAGACGAGACGCTGGTACAAAAAAGTGTCTCTACATTTATTTCAATTGACTCTACTGAATGCTTTTGTCTTATACAAAGCTTCAGGACGGAATGGATCCTTCCTTCAATTCCAGAGGGATATCATCACAGAACTCCTGTATGCAGGCGGTACTGTACCTCACCAGCCCCTACCAAATGCAGTAAGCCGACTGCATGAGAAGCATTTTTCGTATGCCCTCGAAAGTACCCCTACCCAACGAGCCCCCCAAAGAAAATGTCGTGTCTGTAGAAAGCGCGGATTTAGGCGTGACACCCGTTTTTTTTGTCCCCAATGTCCTGCCGATCCTGGTCTTTGTATTGGTGAATGTTTTGAACGCTTCCACACACGGGTTAATTATTAGTGTAGGGTAAAACATTTCACAGGCTAGGCACACTTACACAGGGTCTCCCAAGATGCCATCGCATTTTGAGAGACCCAAACCTGGAACCGAAAAGTTGAAGTTACAGTTACAAAAAAAAGTGTTAAAAAAAAAAAGTAAAAAATTAAAAAAACACAAAAAATATATATATATATATAAAAAAAAAAAAAAAAATAGTTGTTTTATTGTTCTCTCCCTCTCTATTGTTCTGCTCTTGTTTACTGTATTCTATTTTGAAAAGTTTTATTGTTATGTTTTGTCATGCTTGCTTTTCAGGTATGTAATTTACTTTACTGTTTTCAGGTACGCCATTCAGCTGTTGCGCGGACTTATTTATCTTGACAGCAACAGCGTTTGCTCCCACGATATATAAAGCCGCGACTCCAACGCTGTAGGAGGTGATTTCACCACCACAGTTCAAAAAAGAGCATATATGCCGAAGCATGGGGGCATTAGGGGCGGAGGAGCGATTTTGCTCCTAATGCCGCGTACATACGGTTGACATTCCTACGGAGGCTTTCCTGTGGAAAAGTCTGACCATGTGTACACGGCATAGAAAAGTCCGACCGTGTGTACGCGGCATAGAAAAGTCCGACCGTGTGTACGCGGCATTACTTTTTTGCGGGAGGATGCCCCCATGCTTCAGCATATATAAATGGTGCATGTATGCCCATCATTAGAAGTGGGTGGATGAAGGGAGGTAGTCTAATGGTGGGCATACCCACCGATCAATCCATATGTGGTATTACACCCCAAAATACATTCTGCTATCTCTGAGTACGGGGATACCACATGTGTGGGACTTTTTGGGAGCCTAGCTGCGTACGGGACCCCAAAAACCAATCACCGCCTTCAGGCTTTCTAAGGGTGTACATTTTTGATTTCACTCCTCACTACCTATCAGTTTCGAAGGCCATAAAATGCCAAAATAGCACAAAACCCCCCCAAATGACCTTATTTTGGAAAGTAGACACCCCAAGCTATTTGCTGAGAGGCATGTTGATTCCATGGAATATATATTTTTTTTGCCCCAAGTGATTGAATGACCAAAAAAAAATAAAAAAAATGTACAAAACATTGTCACTAAATGGTATATTTCTCACACATGCCATGGTTATATGTGGAATTGCACCCCAAAATACATTGCTACTTCTCCTGAGTACAGGGATACCACATGTGTGGGACTTTTCGGGAGCCTAGCCGCATACGGGACCCCAAAAACCAATCACCGCCTTCAGTCTTTCTAAGGGTGTACATTTTTGATTTCACTCCTCACTACCCATCACAGTTTCGAAGGCCATAAAATGCCAAAATACCACAAAAAAAAAAAAAAAAAAAAAAAGACCCCATTATGGAAAGTAGACACCAAGGAAACTGCTGAGAGGCATGTTGAGTCCATTGAATTTTTTTTTTGTCCAAAGTGATTGAATGACAAAAAAAAAAAAAAAAGTCACTAAATGATATATTGCTCACACATGCCATGGTTATATGTGGAATTGCACCCTAAAATACATTCTGCTTCTGAGTACGGGGATACCACATGTGTGGGACTTTTTGGGAGCCTAGCCCAGAAGCGATTCAGTTCGCGCCCAGAAGCAATTCAGTTTGCATGTGCCACGCTATATAAGTTTTTCATTCATTCATTCTAGCCGCGTATGGGACCCCGAAAACCAATCACTGCCTTCAAGATTTCTAAGGACATAAATTTTTGATTTCACTCACAAATCTTGAAGGCAGTGCTTGTTTTCGGGGCCCCGTACGCGGCTAGGCTCCCTAAAATGTGGTATCCCCGTACTCAGGAGAAGCAGAATGTATTTTGGGGTGCAATTTCACATATTACCATGGCATGTGTGAGCAATATATCATTTAGTGACAACTTTTTGTATTTTTGTCATTATTCAATCACTTGGGACCAAAAAAACAAATATTCAATGAACTCATGCCTCAGCAGTTTCCTTGGGGTGTCTACTTTCCAAAATGGGGTATTCGGGGTTTGTACTGCCCTGCCATTTTAGCACCTCAAGAAATGATAGGCAGTCATAAAATAAAAGCTGTGTAAATTTTAGAAAATGTACCATAGTTTGTAGACGCTATAATTTTTGCGAAAACCAATATACGCTTATTGCGATTTTTTTTTTTTTTTTTTTTTACTAAAGACATGTGGCTGAATACATTTTTGCCTGAAAGTTTGACAAATTTGTTAAGAAAAAATATATATTTTTTTCAAAATTTCAGGCTTTTCCGTTTATATCGGGGGGGGGGGGGGGGGGGGAGAAAAAAAATAAAAAAATAAAATAGCAGAGGCAATCAAATACCATCAAAAGAAAGCTCTATTTGTGGGAAGAAAAGGATGCAAGTTTTGTTTCGGTACAACATTGCATGACCGCGCAATTACCAGTTAAAGCAGCGCAGTGCCAAATTGTAAAACACCTTGGGTCTTTAGGCAGCATATTGGTCTGGTCCTTAAGTGGTTAAGGCCCCTTTCACACTGGGGCAGCATGTGCGGTATAGCACCGTTATACCATCAGAATTGCGACGGTATTCAGCCGATCGCAGTGCGGTATTAACCCCCCCCCCCCCCCCCGCTAGTGGCCAAAAAAGGGTTAATACTACACGCAATTCTCCATTGTTTTCAATGGGAAGGAGTGGTATACACACCGCTCCAAAGATGCTGCTGGCAGGAGATGAGTCCTGCCAGCACATCACCTCAGTGTGAAAGCCCTCAGGCTTTCACATTGAGAATGCTGGGGCAGGAGTATTTCAGGTGTTCTGTGCCATGTTTTGCACGAAAACGCCTGAAAAACTTGAAAGTGGGATTCAGTCTGCATATACTAGAATGCCAATTCACACTAGAAACTGGATGAATTTGATGGCAGTTTTTAAGCACATTTACATATAGTTGACTGTCTGCATTTGTCAATCTTTCCCAGGCATTTTTGTATGTGTGGGAAAAATACATCATGCTCTACCTTTGACTGCACCAATGTGAACTGCCCATAGGCTGACCTAGATTTTAGACTATGCCATTGGCGTGCATCCCATTGTGTGAACAAGCCCACCCAAATAGCTGTGCAGGAAGGAGGCTTAAAAAAAAAAAAAAAAAACTGGGTAAGCAACAGCTAAACTCTGCTGCCAAGACAGTCATCATGCAACAGGTCATATACCATGGCTAGACTGAGCACAGCAACAAGATAGTTATACTGCATCAGCAAGATCTCTCCCAGGCAGAGATTCTAAAGCAGACTGGGGTTTCAAGATGTGCTCAAGCTCTTTTCATCAATTTGAATTGGCTGCTGTGCCTGCAGGATAAAGGTTTCTGCATCATTTAAAAAAAATGGAGACTCCAGGAAATCACATGCTGCTTTTGCACTATGCAATTTCTGGCACCACTTTTTGATGTGCAAGGGTGCCACTAGGAATGTATGGAAGCCCTTTGCAATTTGGCTCTGGGAACAAGTTTGATGCCTGCACCAGGTCATAGGACATGAAAACTGTTAGTAACACCTGCTAATGCCAGTGAGCACCACTATACACAGTGGGGTAAGTTTACCGAGACAGGTGCCAATCAGCTACTAACCTCAGCTTGTATAGTAATAGCTTAATTGATTTCTATGCAGAAGTGAGCCTGAGTTTGGTAAACAAACCCCAGTCTGATAAGATTTGTTGCCTCTTGCATAGATATTTGGCACAAGAGCTGAGCAATTAGCCTATGGAACAAAGCTATAGTATTGAAAAACAGAAGTGTCCCTGGCATGCCTCCAATTTCCTGCAACATATCCTCTCATTTCCAATGACCCTTGTTAGAATGGTCTGACCATCCTCTTGAGTATGTGGCCCAAGTCCAGAGCATTACATATTGAATACATAATGCAGCTTTTGAGATATCAGGGGCTGCAGTTAAGCTAGGTACCCAAGGGATTGATATGTGATTGGCTGGTTAAGCAAGGATGGCCAAATGCTGATCTGTAGCCCTCTGTCAACAGCAGATTCATGCATTCATTGTGTGGATGCAGGAAATACGCTGGCTGAAAAAAAATGTTTACCCAGCTTTAAGCATCCCATTTTTTAGCATGCAGACGACAGCCACTTTAAGGTCCAAATCATCTTTAAGAATTAGACAGTTACAGCCTATAGTTACCAATCCACCACAGTAAAGACAAGACCACCATGTACAATGTTGCTCGTTTATTTAACCTTTTTACAGCACAGAATAACTTAGAATTTGTTTTTCTATTGAAAAAGATCACTTCTTGGCTGCTTTTAGGGCAGATTTTGTCACTTTTCCTGCAGCTGCCGCCTTCTTCTCTACAGCTTTAACGACACCAACAGCCACTGTCTGCCTCATGTCACGAACAGCAAATCGACCTGTAAAGACCAAAAAAAAAAAAGTTAGTCTAGCTTGGGAAAAGTGGTTTGTATCGTTTGAAAAGTTGATACAAAGTGGGCCTTTATTTGCGCTGCTGTGCAAAGAAACTACAACCTAGTATAGATTTGAGGGAATTTACAAATAGGGGAAAGGAAGTAAAAAAACTGCCATCACAAACCCTAGTTCAACTCATAAAGATCACCACAAAAGGACACAAGTTAAGCAATAGAAAGTAGAGTTCTGTAGTTTAACTTTACACCAGAAGAGCTTTGCCATGTTAAGCAAGGCATTAACAGTACTTTAAGATTGTATTGCAGAGCTTGCAATAGCATGCTTTGGCAGATATTAATACCCCCCCCCCCCCCTAAAGCAGATCTCCAGCTTGAGACACTTTTACATAGTTTGAGCAGACCAATCTGGCCCAAACAAACTGCCCCTCCCCAACACAAAGCCAATGAATGTGTGCTATAAACTAGACATAGCAGAGACTACATACAGCACACTACACTGTTCCAGTACAAGCTGAGACTTAGTTTCAAACGCCGATTGGTGCTTAGCCAGAGAAAGCAATGAATACAAAGCTAGCTTCACGATTGGGTGACTCAGAGGCAGGCTGATGTCAACTTCTGACTTAAGAGGAAACCTTGTCTTTATTGCTTTCTTTTGCCAAATACGCTTGCTTTTGTTTGACAGGAAGTCTCAGCTTGAACCCAAAACAATGCTGTATGTAGCCTCAGCCACATTTTATGCCGCACATCTTGTGGCCTCACATGTTAGGAACATAATGGTGGGCCAAGCGGGCACAAACAAAATTAAGCAAGTGTTGAAGTTCATTTTAGGTTCCCAATTTTGTATAAATGATTTGCTACACACCAAGTGGAGGGTATTCGTGGAATGATTCCACACACATTGGTTTTCCAGGAATCATGTCGACAATGGCAGCATCTCCAGACTTCAGACTTTTGGGGTTATTCTCAAGAGCCTTTCCTGATCTACGGTCAATCTTTTCCTTCAGCTCTGCAAACTTGCAGGCTATATGAGCTGTGTGACAATCCAAGACTGGGGCATAGCCAGCATTGATTGTTCCAGGGTGATTGAGAATGATAACCTGCAAAAATAAATAAATAAATTTGATGTTAGTGTAAAACCCAAAAGATAAAGTTTCAAAACCATATGGCAATTTCTGCATAAAGCAAGCTAGCTTTTGAAAGTCTTAATAGGCATTTTGCTATAAGATGTTACCGCAAACATCACCTACCCTTCTCAAATACGCTGCTATATTTTTTTGTAGGGGGGGGGGCTTTAACATTAGGTTTGTTTAGCAGCATAAAGAAAAAGAAAAGCCCAAGATTCACTTGAAGCAATATTGGCAAGTTGTGACACCAATTCAAGGGGTTGTACTGGGGTAATGCCTGCGGCTGCACACATCTTAGTACTGTTTTTTTAGAGCCTACATTGGTGCCAAGAACTAATGTGACCAAGAAGCCACTCTGCCATTACAAGGAGCGGAAGGGTCGAGCAACTAGCTGGCATGTCCATCGGCTGGCCAAAGACCTGAACAAAGACAAAATCTGCTTTGATTGGGTTTGATGTAGTACACCTGGACGTGATGTCATTTAAGTTACTGGAGTATTAAGTGCCAGATTAAAGTTAGTGAAAAACATATCAAACTTTGCATTATGATTTTTTATTAAAGTGCAGGGGGGCGGGGGCTTACTCAGTTTAGGTATACATTCTTAGCACAGCCCAAATTTTTTTCAATTCAGGTACATTTAAAGCAGACTTCAAGTCAGCCAAGATCCTTGGTTTAATATATAATAAAGCAGCATGCCTTCATGATTGGTGTACCCATCACTATTTTAAAGAAAAGTTACCTGAGCAGTGAAAACTCCAGTCTCCATTGGAGGGTCATTCTTGCTGTCACCAGCTACATTGCCTCTCCTGACATCTTTAACAGAAATATTCTTGACGTTAAATCCTACGTTGTCACCAGGTAAAGCTTCTGTTAAAGCCTCATGATGCATTTCAACAGACTTTACTTCTGTACTCAAGTTTCCAGGTGCAAATGTCACAACCATGCCTGGCTTCAAGACACCAGTTTCCACTCTTCCAACTGGTACTGTGCCTATGCCTAAAGAAAAGAGGAATCGAGTTATAGTACAGTAAGATAACAGTATTTGATACTAGTAACCTTTAAAGTCTCTCCTTTACACTTACCTCCAATTTTGTACACATCTTGCAGAGGAAGGCGCAGTGGTTTGTTTGTGGGTCGGCTGGGAGGGAGGATGGAATCTAGAGCTTCAAGCAGTGTAACACCACTGGCACTTCCCTCTTTCCTGTCAATCTTCCATCCTTTGAACCATGACATCTGAAAGATAAAAATCAGTTTAATCCAAGGCCTTGATATACCAGTAGTAGTAGCTGCTACACTGTGCAGCTAAAATGTTTGCACAGAAATCCCACATAGAGTTAAAACCAACAGCTGAAAACTTGGTCTTACAGTATTGCCCTTTTTTCACTACCAAGAGTGCTACATTACTGTTCAAGGTTAACAGATCATTAAAAAATAAATAGAAGTGGCTTTTAAAAGTACTTTGAGGGCCAATGACTTAGTAGTCATTTATTAGTGCACTAAATATATTAAGGCCCAATGTCCCATTTAACCACCACATCGAGCATGTGCTCTAAAAATGATTAGAAAAGCCATTACAGTACAGGCTTTAGATACATTAGTGTTTAGACTTGTAGGGGCTGCTTAAATGTTATGTAGGATTAGGAAAAATGTTATTTTAAAAAGACTTACCTTACTGCTAGCCTCCAACATGTTGTCACCATGCCATCCAGAGATAGGCACAAATGCTACTGTAGCTGGGTTGTAGCCAATTTTCTTGATGTATGAGCTAACTTCTTTGGTGATTTCTTCAAACCTTTTCTGGCTGTAAGGTGGCTCTGTGGAATCCATTTTGTTGACACCAATAATTAGTTGTTTAACTCCTAGTGTGAATGCAAGAAGGGCATGCTCTCTGGTTTGACCATTCTTTGAGATACCAGCCTCAAACTCTCCCACACCAGCAGCGACAATAAGAACTGCACAGTCAGCCTAGAGGAAAAAAGATTTAAAAATAAAAGTTATTGGAAGATTCAAAGAAGCCAATTTCTTTACTAGTCAGTGAAATGAGAATCTGGCGAAATTTGCAGTAACACTACTTTGGAAATTTGAACAGATTTGGTTTTTAATAGTAGAGCGTCCATTCACATACCAACTTGTATCATTTAGGCTTTTAACTAAAGGCACCGCCTTCACATATATGGCAGATATAAACCTACATGTTATATTTACCTACCCTGTGCAATGGTTTTGCACTGAGTAGCACCGATCCCTTTTCCTGTCCCCTGGCAGGTCTACTTCCCCTGAGCAGGCTCACTCCAGAACACACACGATTGGGAGGATGCTCTGGTAAGTTTTTAGGGGGGCTGGGGGCATTGCTGCATAGGTTTACCTTCATGTATAGAATGCATGAAGTTAAAAAAAAAGAAAAGCCTTTAAACCGCATTAAGCACTGCAGCTCATTAGACCTTAAATGCTGCATTTAGGCTTCAAGAATGTAAGGGGGGGGGGGGGGGGGGAGTTTTCCTTTTGGGATAAAGTTTTAACAAATATATGCAACCCCTGTCAGTAATAATGGTTTTTCTCAACCCTCCAACTGCTACTTTGGCATAATCACTAGATGCCACTACCTCTGGGTGTATCCACTATGGATGCAGGAGCCAGACAAGTCTGGGCAATAGCATTCAGTTAGAGGTATTGAACTTGATCATAAAGTGAAAGCCTGAACTTAATGCAGCCACCATGTCCAAGAATTTATAAACTTGCCACTATTCACTGCTTGGTACCTGTTTTTTTTTTAAAGCAGGCTTTAGTATAATCAAACAAATGAAATCATTTGTTTCCTCCCCCCCCCCCCCCCCCCCCCCATCATTAGGGTGCCATCCACGATGATTTTCATGTCAGTCAAAAGTGCCCAATTCAACATGCTGGGTTTTCAGAAAATCAAAATTGATGGCACAATCATGAGCCATTTTCAGATCATGAAAACCTCTCAACTAGTCTGGCCTGCTTAAGACTCAATTACTAGGAGAAGCTGAAAAATACTTGGATTTTGTTTAAGACCTCATCCACACTGGACTTTACAGCTACCATTTTTGGCTTCAGGCATTTTTCTACAGCCAGTGAACACCCCAGCATGATACTGTATGTGTCCATGTACACATAGGCATTTATAAGTTTTTAGCAGGGGAGTTTTCTGGCTAAAAAAAAATAAAAAAAAGCATAGAACTAGTGGGTTTGAAGGGGAGTTTCAGCTGTGAAAACACTCCAACTATGAAAGAAGCAGCCATTTGAGCTGCAAGCTCAAAGAGTACAGTGTTGCAAGAAAACACCCCCTCCCCCCCGCCCAGCAGAAATCTACAACTAAAGCTGCTGGCATTAACATCCAGTGTGCATGAGGCCTTACAGCCACACCACCTTCACTATAAGCAGCATAGAGGAAAACTGGCCATAGATTGCTATAGAAAAAATAAACTTTTGTTTAAGTGGATCAAAAATTTGTTTTTGACCAGTGAAAAGGAGCAGGATAGAAAAATTCTCACTTGAGCAAGTCAAAAAAAAAAAAAAATAGTTTCTTCCAAAAACTGAATGTCATAAAGACTTGTTTTAAACATTTAATGGTCTGAGAATTTAGATATAAATCCTCAAGACTTTGTTCAGTTGTAACCATCTATGGCCAGCTTAGATATTAACTATAATGCCAATGTCCCCTGCAGCAGATTTCAAATCAGTAAGTTTTTTATGAATCTATACCAAAAAGGAAGCAGTTGTACCATCTGAAAATGTAAATTACCTGTTTTTCACTTATTAAAACTGGAGTACAAACTCTGGTGCAGTTGTGCATAGAAACCAATCAGCTTCCAAGTTTTTTTGGGGGGGAAAGTTTAAAAATTGAATTGATTGGTTACCATGCTCAGCTGCAATATATTTTTTTTTAGTAAATCAGCCCCACCAATTAAAATCTTTAGTTTGCTGAGGCTATCCTAAACATGTTTGATTTCATATTTAAACGTTTAAACAAAATCCATGAGGTCAAAACTAAACTTTCAATGGTATCCAAATTAGACAGGCTTTTGCACTACATGAATCTAAAACAAAAATTGGTATGAGGGGGGGAATAAAATTATATATATATATATATATATATATATATATATATATATATATATATATATATATATATATATATATATATATATATATATATATATATATATATATATATATATATATTTTATTTTTTTTTAAATCCTTCCAGCATTACCTTGCTACCTCCTAATATAGATTTTTTTAGCTTTATAGCAAGGTAACAAAAAAAAAAAAAAAAAAAAATCTATATTAGGAGGTAGCAAGGTAAAGCTGGAAGGATTTTTTGTTTTAAAAAAAAAATATATATATATATATATATATATATATATATATATATATATATATATATATATATATCCCCCCATACAAATTTGTTTTAGATTCATGTAATACAAAGGCCTGTCTTGTTGCACTGAAACTCTTAAGGATTGATCTCATATGGGAAACCACCCATAGGAGATTGTATAGTGCAGGGGTAAGCAACCGCAGCACTCCAGCTGTAGCAAAACTACAAATCCCGTCATGCCTCTAGTGGTCATGACTGCAATTGCTAGTCATGCAAAGCGTCATGGGACTTGTAGTTTCAGAGCAGCTGGAAGGCAGAGGCCCTGGTATAGGGTGTAGCCAGAAGAAAAAGAAAAGTGTAATGGCCTACAAGTAGATTATACTTTTCCATTTGCTACATGCTGGTTCTAGGCCAGTGACTTAACACAATTCACCGATTGCATTCTAGGCAAGCAACATCAGATATGTAATAAAAAATTACTATAAAAAAAAAAAAAAAAAGTATAATATATATATATATATATATATATATATATATATATATATATAATATTTTACACATACACACAATAAATGAGTAAACACGGAAATCCGATTCTTTGTGAGCACATTTTGCCCGAGCCGGTATGAAGGCCTCAGGCGCGCCACACAGTAGATCCGGCCTCGTGTGAGTCAAAGTTACTCAATGGCCGATTATAAGGGCCTCATAGTTACCTGGGAGGTGCCGGTGATCATGTTCTTAATGAAATCCCTGTGACCGGGAGCATCGATGATGGTGATGTAGAATTTGCCGGTCTCGAACTTCCACAGGGAGATATCAATAGTAATACCACGTTCCCGCTCAGCCTTCAGTTTGTCCAGCACCCAGGCGTACTTGAAGGAACCTTTCCCCATCTACGGACAGAACACACAAGAGAGTCAGCCGATTGCAGGAACACCTCAGGAGAGCGAAAACCTCATGAGAACGAACACCTCATGAGAGCGGATCCGCCCGGATATTACATCCGCCCGGACCGTCTGAACGCCAACGCTCGGTTACTTACCTCCGCGGCTTCCTTCTCAAACTTCTCGATGGTTCGCTTGTCGATGCCTCCGCATTTGTAGATGAGATGCCCGGTGGTGGTGGATTTACCGGAATCGACATGGCCGATAACCACGATGTTAATGTGGGTCTTCTCCTTTCCCATGGTGACGGACGATAAAGCTGCTACAAGCAAAGTTCCTGAGCAAGCGGAGAGAGAGATCTGTCCATGCGGCGCTCGCGATTTAAAGGCCTACGAATGGGCGGGGCTTGGGCTAGCAAATCACAGGCGCCGGGTGCTGAATGAGCTGCGCTGTGATTGGCCGAGAATTTCCAGCTGGCAAAAACACCTCAGCTGAGCACGCCTTACCAGGTAAGACATGCCTCTCAATGGGGAAGTAAATGCTGATTGCAGCTTCAGCCCAATCAAGTAATGTTACACAAAACACCCACATAGGTGAGGTGCCAGCATTTGTTTTGTTCTTTAAAACAGTGATATTCAATTAACAGTATGAAACAAATCATTTTAAAGTGTTGCAATAAATATTTCTACTAAAGAAATTGTCTGCACATTATGTAGCCATTTTCAGATTTGACTTTATATATATATATATATATAATACAACAAACAGTATGCATAAATGAATCATTACTTTTTGATTCAATTTAAATGATTATTTTACAGGATTTATATAGCGCCAACAGTTTGCACAGCGCTTTTTAAAAGAAAGGAAGACAGTACAGTTAAAGAGGAAGTAAACCTTCTTGTAAAACGACAACCTGCAAGACAAAGGCATAATGAGCTAGTATGCATAGCATACTAGCTCATTAGGAATTACTTACCTGAAATCAAAGCCCCCGCAGCGGCCCTCGTTCACCTCCTCCGATGCCGCCACTGCTCCGTTCGCCTCCTCCGATGCCGCCACTGCTCCGGCACTGTGACTGGCAGGAGCAGCGATGACATCACTCATGCGCGTGGAAGTCGCCACTAAAGGCATGATGCCGTTAGTAGCGGCACGCTCAGTACGCTTGCACCTGATGTCTATGGCGTTGCGGTGCTGCAATTTTTTGCAAATATCTCCTAAACCTTTTTAGGTCTGGGAGATATTTCTTTCACCTACATGTAAGTCTTAATCTAGGCTTACCTGTAGGTAAGTGGTTGTAAAGGGCTTACAACCTATTTAAGCTTACTACACACGGGCCAAATGTCCAGTGACATCCGTTGTTTCAATAAAAACCGTCCAACGTTTGGCCCGTGTGTACAGCCTGGTACTGGTTCTGGATCAACTCTCTCACCCAATAGCACCCTCCTGTCAGAACACAATAGCTCAACAGGGGAGATCGCTGTACATTGGGTTGTTAGTACAGCAGCACTGACTGGAGCTTTCAGTTTTTTTTTTTTTTTGTTCAAACCCACCAGTGTGTTAAAGGCTTAAAGCCGACCTTCAGTAATTTTTTCAGCTTTCCATCTATTAAATCTTCTGCTCATAGGCGTGCGCACAACGCGTGCCGAGTGTGCCTGGGCACACCCTAATCACCCCATGCGCATTAGCATAAGGCCGGGTTCACACTGCCGCTGCAAGCGGTGCACAGCGGGGGTCCGGTGCGTGCTGATTCACCGGTTCCGGTCCGATTTCAGCCTGAATTTTAAGCTGAAATTGAACCTAAAACGCACCAAAAAAGGCATGCGTTTTTCTGGCAAACTGCACCGGACCCGCTGCGGAGATATGTGAACCGGCTTCATAGGGAGCCAGTCACATTCTCCTGCTATGCGAATTGAATGCAGGGAAACGCGCATTCAATTCGCATAGGTGTGAACCCGGCCTTATCACTCTGTATGGCGCCGGGAAGATGGGAAAGGTGTCCCTTTTACCGCCTCTGCCAAAGGAAAAGTGCTTACACTCTTCTCTGTGCCAGCAGGGATATCAATGTGTGTGTGTGTGTGTGTGTTTGAGTTTTTAGGGTGCACATCCTAAAGCAATAGGCTGCGCACACCTATGCTTCTGCCCTTGTTGTTTTAACTTTGGATAGTAAAAAAAAATTCTGCCAGTAAATACCTTATACAGCTCACTTCCTGTTTATTGTCTGGTCATTAGCCTAGGCTTATGACATCATGCACAGCTCTCTCTCTCAGGCTGGGTTCACACCTATGTGAATTGGATGAGGGTTCCCCCCACATCCAATTCGCAAGGCAGGAGATTGTGACGACTGCAGGGAATGAAGCCAGTTTACATATCCCTGCAGCGGCTCTGGTGCGATTTGCACGGGCGTCATGTGCGTATTTTGGTCCTTTTAAGGTCCAAAATCAGCCGGAAATTCGGGCTGAAATCGGACCAGAAACGCTGCGCAAGGACGCACCAGACTCCTGATGCGAGCCGCTGCGTGCTCATATGTGAACCCAGCCTCACTCTTGCGAGTTTGCCAGGAAGGGAGTAATGAGTCATAAGAAGGCCAATGAAAGCTGCAGGGCTGCAGAGCTGGAAGTGTGCCTCTGTGTTAGGCCCCGTACACACGAGGGGATCTCCGCTGGAAACGGTCCGCCGGATTCCGCGGACCAGTTTCAGCAGACATGTTCGATCGTGTGTATTGCCGACCGGACAGGTTTCCAGCGGACATTTGTCCAGCCGACCGTTTTGCAACGAACAAATGTTTCTTAGCATGCTAAGAAACATGACCGCTGGAAGCCTGTCCGTCGGACATGTTCGGTCGTCTGTACAGACTCACCGTACATGTCCGCTCGGCCACCATCCCTCGCATGCGTCAAAGTGATTTGACGCATGCGTGGAAGCATTGACCTTCCAGGGTCGCGCACGTCGCCGCGTAATCGTCGCGGCCACGTCACCGGATTTCTGTCTGATGGTGTGTACAACCATCAGACAGAAATCTCCGGGCGGACATGTCCGCTGAAAACGGTCTGGCGGACCGATTTCAGCGGACAGTCCGTCCGTGTGTACGAGGCCTTAGATGCATAAAAATTGTAGTACATAATATTTTATTTTTTCAGTGTATAAGTACTTTGGTGAAGTTGTCACTGCCCTGTCACATTTAGATGCTTTTACCAAACTTTTTGTTGTAATTCTTTGATAATTTAATAAAAAGAGATAATGAATTTTATTTTTTTAGTGAGATAAAGAAAAGTATTAGTACATTATATACAAAACTTTGAGCATGGATCTCCTTAGCCACACATTTGGGGTTATTTACGAAAGGCAAATCCACTTTGCACTACAAGTGCAAACTGAGGCCCGGATTCACGTAGAATCGCGTATCTTTGTGCGGGCGTAACGTATCCTATTTACGTTACGCCTCCGCAACTTGGACTGTGCGAACCCCCCCGGAGCTCATCCCTACCCTCGGATCTACAGCGACTGAACTTCCAAGAGCACTTTCAAGTGCACTTTGCACTTGTAGGCCCGGATTCTCAAGCGAGTTTGAATTAGGCGGGCTTACGCCGGCCTATTTACGATACGCCGCCGCAACTTTTGTTTGAGAATACGGCACTTGCCTGTAAAAGTTGCGGCGGTGTATCGTAAATAGGCCGGCGTAAGCCCGCCTAATTCAAACTCGTTTGAGAATCCGGGCCTACAAGTGCAAAGTGCACTTGAAAGTGCTCTTGGAAGTTCAGTCGCTGTAGATCCGAGGGTAGGGATGAGCTCCGGGGTGTTCGCACAGTCAACGTGCAGAGCCAGGAAGTCTGCACGGTGCTGCGCTAATCACAGGCAGGGAGACATTTCCCGATTCTCAGCTGCAGAGATCGGGAAATGTCTCCCTGCCTGTGATTAGCGCAGCGCAGTGCAGACTTCCTGGCGGGCTCTACACGTGGACTGTGCGAACCGGAGCTCATCCCTATCTGAGGGGGAGAGAAAAGGGAAACTGCCGCTCCAGGTGAGTGCACTCAGCAATCAGTGTCCTCTCAGAAGCGTGGGTGCAGGCAATGCACGGAGCGAAGACTGGAGAAAAAAACTGGACAGCCGCACTTCCATGAAATTCTTAAAATGTTGCTTTTAATAGTACAAAATGGAAACAGCACTACAAGTCACAGCAGACAGTGGGGTGGAAAACTGACGCGTTTCGCACTGGGGTATCAGCGCTTAGTCATAGCTAAAAATCCTATCCGAGGGGGACATGCAAGGAGAATAAAAAAACAGCATTTTAGCCTGCACATGATTGGATGGTAAAATCAGCAGAGCTTCCCCTCATTTCAGATCTACCCCTCAGATTTACAGCGACTGCACTTCCAAGTGCATTTTCAGTGCAATTTCAAGTTTGCACTTGCATTGCAACGTAGATTTACCTTTCGTAAATAACCCCCATTAATAGCTAGTTTTGACTTAAGAGTTTAACATGCTCCAAGCAGGGCTTTTTTTCCACCACCTCTATCTCATGCCTTCTGCTCCCTTCTTACCACTATCACTTGTAAACACAGATCTCTGGCTTTGTTTAACAGTGACAGCTTATCTCCCACAGATCTGATCTCCTGAGCGGCTCCCACAGAGTACACTATGGGGACAAGGGATATGAAGGTGCCCAGGGTGCAGTGCAGCTTCAAAAAACCCTACTGGATGATCTCCCTGCAAGTGATAGAGGCATAGCCAGCTTCAGTGTGTGGGGAGGTACTAAAGCTGGCTGGGTGCTTCATGAGGAAGATGGTGGAGCTTCTAAGGAGGGAGGGAGAAGATGGGGGCAGTGGAAAGAGGGGTTGCAGGCAGAGGCCAGAGCTGAAGAGGGGAATAAGTGAGATAAGCAGCTGTGGAAGAAGGCAAAGTGCACCCCCTAACTCTGCACAATGTATGTAGCAAACCCCCAAACTCTGCACGTAGCACACAACTGAACTCTGCACATTGTGTGTAACACCCCCTCCCCCAACTCAGAATTCCTTGTAATAGGAATTAAAGTGACCCATTGAATTGTTTTTAAAAACAGTGTATAAATAAATAAAATCAATTAAAATAAATAAGAAAACAAAAAAATGTTTTTTTAAATCGCCCCGTCCCGACGAGCTCCCACGCAGAAGCGAACGCATACGTGAGTAGCGCCCGCATATGAAATCGGTGTTCAAATCGCACAAGTCGGGTATCGCTGCAATCGTTAGAGCGAGAGCAATAATTCTAGCCCTAGACCTACTCTGTAACTCAAAAGATGCAACCTATAGAATTTTTTAAACCTCGTGTGTGGAGATTTTTAAGGGTAAAAGTTTGACGCAATTTTGAAGCATGACATGTTGGGTATCATTTTGCTTGGCGTAACATTATCTTTCACAATATAAAAAAATTGGGCTAACTTTACTATTGTCTTTTTTTTTTTATTATTCAAAAAAGTGATTTTTTCCAAAAAAAGTGTGCTTGTAAGACCACTGCGCAAATACGGTGTGACAAAAAGTATTGCAATGACCGCCATTTTATTCTCTAGGGTGTTAGAAAAAAATATATATAGGGCCAGATTCACATAGAATTGCCCTGGCGCAGCGTATCAGTGATACGCTACGCAGCCGTATCTTACCTGGCGGAATTTCGAATCCACAGCGAAATCCCGCCGTAAGGTACGGCGGCGTAGTGTTTTTCTGGCGGCGTATTTGAAATTGGGCGGGTTGGGGGCGTGATTTATTTAAATGAAGCACGTCCCCACGCCAATTGAAATGCGCATGCTCAGTTTTGAAATTTCCCGCCGTGCTTTGCGCGAAATGACGTCGCACCAACGTCATTTTTTGAAATTCGACGTGAGTTACGTCCTTTCCTATTCACGGACGACTTACGCAAAAAAAATAAAAAATGTTAATTCGACACGGGAACGACTGCCATACTTTAACATGGCAAGTCTATCTATACGCCACAAAATAGCAGCTTTAACTATACGCCGGGAAAAGCCGACTAGCGACGATGTAAGAGAATGCGACGGCCGCGCGTACGTTCGTGGATCGACGGAAAAAGCTAATTAGCATACCCGACGCGGAAAACGACGCAAACTCCACCCAGCGGGCGCCGAAGTATTGCATCTACGATCCGAAGGCGTACAAAGCTGCACGCCTGTCGGGTCGAAGCCAGAAGCCGTCGTATCTTGGTTTGAGGATTCAAACTAAAGATACGACGCAGGAAATTTGAAAGTACGCCGCCGGTGTATCAGTAGATACGCCGGCGTACTTGCTCTGAGAATCTGGCCCATAATGTTTAGGGGTTCTAAATAATTTTCTAGCAAAAAAAAAAACAGTTTTAAACTTGTAAACACAGAGTCTGAAGACCCTTCCACTGTAAGTGAAATTTGACCACACCATTTGATGCAGTTGTTTGTTTATGTGGGGGAGGGGGTTTTGGAGGGTCATGCTTGAGTTCCTGCAACTATTTTCTGAGGGAAAAAAGCCCTGGCTCGAAGAGTTATATAACATAAAGATGCAGCGCTACCAATTAACTTAAATAATGACATAAAATATGAACTGTGTTTTACCATCAATAATCAAGTGTACCAAACAGTAATTTATACCTGATAATAATCCAATAATGAAAAATTATATTTTAACAGTTCATTAACGTGAAATGAATGTAACTTGCTCTTAAAAAAAATCTTCAAGGCTCTTCCCAAACACCTCAGGGCTTTCAGTGCCCTCTCCTCAATGGTGTAGTATACAGTGCATATACAGTGATATCCAGCTTGCTTTTATTTGTTGTTAAAATGCTGCTTACATCAATAAAAATAACACAGGCATATCAGGGGTTCCTGGTATGATGTCACTTCCGGTCCACGCTCCCATGGACAGCATCTTTATGTTATATGTTTCGTTTCAGTGATTGGTTGGACATCACTGGATGCATGCTGCAACTTATTATTGATGTCACACAAGTTTCTATGTATATTTATGGTTTAGCTGAATCAGAGCACGAGTGGTAGCGCAGGAGTCACACACCATTATGCTCAAAGGGGCAGATTCACAGAGCAAGTACGCCGGCGTATCTACTGATACGCCGGCGTACTTTAAAATTTCCCGCGTCGTATCTTTAGTTTGAATCCTCAAACAAAGATACAACGGCATCTGGGTAAGATCCGACAGGCGTACTGCTTCGTACGCCTTCGGATCTTAGATGCAATACTTCGGCGCCCGCTCGATGGAGTTTACGTTGTTTTCCGTGTCGGGTATGCAAATTAGCGATTTACGACGATCCACGAACGTACGCACGGCCGTCGCATTTTCTAACGTCATCTGTAGTCGGGTTTTTCCGGCGTATAGTTAAAGCTGCTATTTTGTGGCGTGTAACTTGCCATGTTAAAGTATAGCCGTCGTTCCCGCGTCGAGATTTGAATTTTTTTTTTTGCGTAAGTCGTCCGTGAATAGGGATGGACGTAAGTCACGATGCCCCGTACACACCATCACTTTATGTGATGAAAAAAAACGACATTTTCTGTGAAGTAAAAAATTACGTTTCTGAAACTTCAATTTTCAAAGACGAAGTTGCCTACACACCATCGTTTTTCTCACAATGCTCTAGCAAAGCGAGGTTACGTTCTCACCACTTTTTCCATTGAAGCTCGCTTCTGGGCATGCGCGGGTGTAAAAACGTTTTTTTAAACGACGTTTTTTTGCTACACACGGTCAATTTCTGTGAAGTAAAAAACGAAGTTTTGAAAAACGACACATAAAATTGAAGCATGCTTCAATTTTTTTTGGTCGTTTTTTACAAGACATAAAACGACGTTTTCCCCCACACACGGTCATTTAAAGTGACGTTTTTAAAAACGTCGTTTTTTTTCATCACATAAAGTGATGGTGTGTACGGGGCATAAGTTAAAAAAATGACGTTGTTGCGTCGGTGGGAAACGGTGGGAAATTTCGAAACGGAGCATGCGCAGTTCAATCGGCGTGGGGACGCGCTTCATTTAAATGAATCACGCCCCCTACCCGCCGATTTGAATTCCGCCACCAGAAATACACTACGCCGCCGTAACTTACGGCGCAAATTCTTCCTGGATTCGACTTAGAGCCAGGTAAGATACGGCGGCGTAGCGTATCTCTGATACGCTGCGCCTGTCCATTTCTATGTGAATCTGGCCCAAAGAGTTAATGATCTCTTGCAGTTTGGGACATTGTAAAATTAAATTCATGGTTTCTAAATGTAATTAAAGTTTAGGTCAGGAAGAGGAGTCTGCTAACATACCAACAAATGGTTGATAGACTGTTAAGTGATTTCTGTTCCAATGTTTTTTGTAAAGTAGCATTAGCATCATGATTGTGTGGTGGAGACTGTTATTTACCAGAAAATAGCACCATGCAGTGTGTTCATTTTGTATGTTAATTCTATTATCAGCTTTCGGGCCTACAAATGCTAATCCAGAATTTGCACAAGGTGTTTCCCAAAGCGTCCCCTTGAATGATCTTTGTTATGCAGTCACATAGGTGTTATCTCTCCAAAATGGGGGATTCAAGTCTCTATTTACATGTACAGTGAATTGTATACCTGTGGATTAATCTGGGTAATTTATGAAAATCATGGCATAAGGAACCCAAGATATATTTATCTTTTCTTTATTCTAATGAACATACCTTTTCACAATCCTTTGTTGAAAGACCCTGTAAGTCCAGAGAGACTGTTGGCATGGTCTCTGGAGGAATAGAGCAGTAAATATACACCCCCCTCCTCCAAAAAAAAATAATAATAATGATATTGTCCTCATTGCTTTACTAAAATCAAATAAACAATGCAGAATATATACCCTTGTGGGCACACAACCTTGGAAGGATGCATGAACGCAATAAAGAAGATTTTAAACTTTATTTCAATTGACTTCTTTAGTCCTTATACAGTATGTATCCGTACCACACGAATAGGCATGTGGCATTATCAGTTGTTTTCTAAAGAACACATGGAACAATAATGTAGATGCTTATGTTTAGGGTCAGTGGGCCAGATTCAGGTAGAACTGCGCCCGTGTAACGTAAGCCGTTTACGTTACACCGCCGCAAGTTTTCAGTTTTAGTGCCCAATCCACAAAGCACTTACCTGGAAACTTGCGGCGGTGTATCGTAAAAACGTCCGGCGCAAGGCGGTCCTAATCGAATGGGGAGGGTACCATTTAAATTAGGCGCGCTCCCGCGCCGGACGTACTGCGCATGCTCCGTTCGAGAATATCCCGACGTGCTTTGCGCGCAATTACGACGTGTTGAGAATCGCGACGTGCGTAACGTACTTACGCCGGGAAAACAAAAAAAATCAAAAGTGACGCATACTTTAACATGGTGGAGTCATTTTACACCATGTTAATAGCAGCCCTATCTTTGCGACGGGAATCTAACACTTGCGACGGCGTAACGACGGGAAAAACCTTAGTTAATCGCCGTAACTGCTAATTTGCATACCGGACGCTGGTTTACGACGCAAACTCCCCCCAGCGGCGGCCGCGGTATTGCATCCTAACATCCGACAGTGTAAAACAATTACACCTGTCGGATCTTATGGCTATCTATGCGTAACTGATTCTATGAATCAGTCGCATAGATAGAACAACAGATACGACGGCGTATCAGGAGATACGCCGTCGTATCTGCTCTGTGAATCTGGCCCAGTATTCCTAAAGACAGACATGTATGAATTTACATGTATTACATCTCTAAAGGTGCTTGGGCTTTTCAGGAAGCCCCAATAAGGCATTTTAGGCTGGCCACACATTATACAATTTTCCTTTAGACCCCTTTCACACTGGAACGCTTTTGCAGGCGCTATAGCGTTAAAAATAGCGCCTGCAAACCACCCTTAAACAGCTGTTACATTCACTCCAGTGTGAAAGCCAAAGGGCTTTCACACTGGAGTGTTGTGCTAGCATGAAGGTAAAAAAAGTACTGCTAGCCGCATCTTTGGAGCTGTGAAGGAGCGGTGTGTTTACTGCTCCTCCACCGCTGCTGCCCATTGAAATCAATGGGACAGCGCGACTATACCCCCCGCAATTTGCTGCTTCAGCAGCGCATTGCAGGCGGTTTTAACCCTTTCTCGGCCACTAGCGGGGGTTAAAAGCGAAATGCGCTGCAAATCCACCCATAGCGTCGGCGCTAAAAATAGCAGCATTTTACTGCTCAGTGTGAAAGGAGTCTTAGATTTACTAAAACAATATAATATGAGGTCAAACCTAAACACTTTCAATTTGTATGAAACCAGGCAAGCCCTTGCACTACATAGTTGACGGTAAATCTAAGGCCCCTTTTACACTGGGACGGTGGCAGAGTGTATTTTTAGCTGCGCTTTATCATCATTTTCAGCAGCCCTAGTGGCCGAGAAAGGGTTAAAACCACCGCAACGCGCCTCTGCAGAGGCGCTTTGTCGGCGGTATAGCCGCGGTGCCCATTGGTTTCAATGGGCAGGAGCGGTGGAGGAGCGCTCCTTCACCGCTCCAAAGATGCTGCTAGCTGGACTTTTTTTACCATCCTGCTAGCGCACCGCTCCAGTGTGAAAGCCCTCGGGAGATACAGCAGCGGCTGTTTCAGGACGCTTTGCAGGCACTTAGAGGCAGGAAAAAAAAAACCTTCTCATTCGCATTTCTGATTGGAGCTCATTGGCAGAAAAAATTTGAAACTCGGCTAAACTTTGCACAAAAAATGCTCTATATTAGCGTTTTTATGCCAAAGAGAACAGACATTTTTTTTAAGCTCAGTGTGCATGGAGCCTTATGCCCTGTACACACAATAAGAAATTTCCTATGAGCTAAAATCGAATGGAATTTCCGTTTAAGACTAAATTCCGACCATCTAAAACGCAGTGACGTAAAACACTACAATGAGCCGGAAAAAATTAAGTTGAATGCTTCCGAGCATACGTCGACTGGATTCTGAGCATGCATGTTTTTTTCTCCATCGGAGTTCCACACAGACGATCGGAATTTCCAAACTCCGATGGAAAAAAATCCAATGGGGCCCACACACGATAGGAATTTCTGATGAAAAAATTCCATCAGACTTTTTTCATCAGAAATTCCTATCATGTGTACAAGACATTAGAGGGGTTTAAACCAGAGGGAATCATGGTCCTCTTCATAATGATAAGGAATCCCCACTATACAAGTGCCTATAGCACAGGTGTCAAACACAAGGCCGCGGGCCGAATCCGGCCCTCAAGGCCAATTCATGTGGCCCTCACACCTCTTCTGCAGCTGCAGAAGAGCTCCAGCCCTCCTCTGGTCCTACTCCAGACCCTTACTTTCTGCTTTCAAGCAATGCATCCAGCTTCTTCCCAGCAGCAGCAAAAGGAAAGGGGGTGCACTGTGATGTAAGGGAGAGTGGGAGACTCAACTTCTGATGTTGGGGTGGCTCTTGACATCCAATGTAAAGGGGAGGACATCTAATCTTACAGATACAACCAGCCCTTTTGAGGGCAATCAGAATGCTGATGCGGCCCACGATGAAATTGAGTTTGACACCCCTGGCCTATAGCAAGGAAGAATGTTTTATTTCAGAATTCATTGGCCAAAAAATGTGATGCCAAATCTGGATCCTCTGTATTAATAAATCAACATGACACCCAGGGGTGTATTTAGGTTTTGTGCCGCCCTAGGCCTGGTGAAACTCGCGCACCACCTACTTTATATATGACGCACCCCTTCCCTTTTAAGACCCGCCCTGTCATTTTCATGGGATGAGGACAGGGTGGGATGAGGACAGGGGGGCAGGGTGGGATGAGGACAGGGGGGCAGGGTGGGATGGGATTTTGCCGCCCCCCGCAAAGTGCCGCCCTAGGCCTGGGCCTTGTTGGGCTAGGCCATAATACATCACTGATGACACCTCTGCAACATGTCTCAAAGAGGCAATTTTAGGATATGTAAGTGTACATATTCATGTTAGGCATCACTTTACTTAGATGTTACTTCCCATGGGTATCCAGGGTTTATTTTTATTGTCCATCAATGTAACATGGTAGTGGATGACAAGTCTTTCTCCCCATTTTCTTGCCGTGCCAGTTAAGAGGGGAGAAACGAGGAAGGAAATTGGAAATGCATTACCAATAGAAGAGGAACATGTCCTGTGGCTGGGGAGAGGGCTCAATCTATGAGTAATCTGCTGCTATGTTTGGTTATGGGAAAGGAAAATCTGCCATTAGCATGATCTGGATGTTTCCATTTGTTATAAAGGTGCGTATATTTGTGTTGGACAGGAATACACAGTAATCATTTGGCAGTATGTCACCATGAGGCTTCTGTGGTAGGGGTCTGTTAACGCACAACTCTTGCCTAATATCATTTATCTCATTGATAAATGAATGAATAAAACTGACAAAAACTTTTTTTATACAAATGTGAGCGGATATCCATGTGTAAAACGAGACAAGCAACATTTCACTTCCTGCCTCAGGCACCGACTATGCACACCCATGTGAACAATGTTTCAGCTTACAAATATTTATTTATCAGTCACTCTTACATTAAAGACTAATGCCGCGTACACACCATCCCTTTATGTGATGAAAAAAACCGACATTTTTTGTGAAGTAAAAAACAAAGTTTTTGAAACTTCAATTTGTTTTTTCACAATGCTCTAGCAAAGCGAGGTTACGTTCACCACTCTTTTCCATTGAAGCTCGCTTCATAACTAGCTTCTGGGCATGCGCGGGTTTAAAAACGTCGCTTTGAACGTCGTTTTTGCTACACACAGTGATTTTTTGTGAAACAAAAAAGGACGTTTTGAAAAACGACACAAAAAATTAAAGCATGCTTCAATTTTTTTTGTCGTTTTTCACAAGACATAAAACGACGTTTTCCCCCACACACGATCATTTAAATTGACGTTTTTAAAAACGTAGTTTTTTTTTCATCACATAAAGTGATGGTGTGTACGCGGCATTATTTTATTCAAAGCTGAAATGTTGGGTTTGGTGGACATTGGTGATGTAAATCAAGTAAAGACTTCCAATGCGTTTTGGAGAGCCAATTGATAGAGTTTTCTTCAAACGTTTACATCTCCTTTTGTCTTGCAAAGCCACGCTGAAGGTGTTACTTTGACCTTATTTTACATAATGAAAATCCACCCAGGAAGTGTAACACCTTCCCTTTGTTTGTAATGGTCACAGGAGTTGGGCAGAAGTTGGAATTTACGTGGAGATAAATGTTTGAAAAATATACAAAGCTAAACAATACTAAAGTCAATTAAAGTGAAACAACAGGCAAAACGGCTGTCTGTGTCACTGGTAAAAACACACATTTGGAAGTGAAAGGAAACTATCTTCATAGTAAAATTCAGCATTGCGAGTTGTCATGAAGTTAGGTTTTCCCATTGGGAGATTTCTGCTTAACTTCTTTTCCTGCAGCCGCTGTCTGTGGGACAGGAAGTAAGGGTACATTTCCCAATCAGGAACACAGGCAACAGTGAAAACCTGTATTGCCGCGTACACACGATCAGTCCATCCGATGAGAACGGACTGATGGACCTTTTTTATCGGTTAACCGATGAAGCTGATTGATGGTCCGTCGCGCCTACACACCATAGGTTAAAAAAACGATCGTGTCAGAACGCGGTGACGTGAAACACAACGACGTGCTGAAAAAAACGAAGTTCAATGCTTCCAAGCATGCGTCGACTTGATTCTGAGCATGCGTGGATTTTTAACCGATGGTTGTGTCTACTAACAATCGTTTTTTCCCATCGGTTAGGAATCCATCGGTTAAATTTAAAACAAGTTGGCTTTTTTTAACCCATGGTTAAATAACCTATGGGGCCCACACACGATCGGTTTTGACCGATGAAAACGGTCCATCAGACCATTCTCATCGGTTTAACCGATCGTGTGTACGCGGCATATGACGTTGTATACCTTCCTTACTTTATGAAATCAAAACAGTTTTGGTTGGAAGTCTGCCATAAACAACTAAAACACATGAAACTAAAGTATGTAAATACATATTCTAGTCTGGTTGCTAAGTCGAAGGGGCAGAAAATATACCAACTTTTAAATATCATATACAAATTATAGAAAATGATGTGGCTAATGGTTGGAATGTACTTCTTTTTTTAACCTTGACACACGAACGTGCTTCAAATTTCCTTCATTAGATAATTGTAGGAGCTCAAGAGTTTCTGCTTATGCCTGCAGCAACTGAACAATCGACAAAGGCCTGCATAACAACAGAATGAGAAATGTCCTTTCTCTGTTTAAGTTGTACAACAGGTTTTAAAATGTAAAATCATGGCTGTGCCCATACAGTGTAAAACCTACTGCATTTCCTTAGTACCTAATAGTCTGTGGAATAAAAAATAAATACAAAAATTGTATCGCACAGGGGTTGCTAACCTTTTATTATTACAAACCCCTTTTGGGGTGCCCAGAATGTCTTCTCCTCACCAAACTTATTGGGTACCAGAATGACTTCTATAAATGTCAGTAGCTTTACATATGGATAGCTAGGAATAAAACAACTAAAGGGGTGCTAAGATTTTTATGAATGCACAAACTTGTAAGCAGGTTGCGTTTAACCACTTCAGCCCCGGAAGAATTTACCCCCTTCTTGACCAGAGCACTTTTTGCGATTGCGTCGCTTTAACTGACAATTGTGCAGTCGTGCGACGTGGTACCTAAACAAAATCGACATTCCTTTTCCCCCCACAAATAAAGCTTTCTTTTGGTGGTTTTTGATTACATCTGCGGTTTTTATTTTTTGCTCTATAAACAAAAAAAGAGCGACAATTTTGAAAAAAAGCAATATTTTTTACTATAATAAATTTCCCCCAAAAATATATATAAAAAAAACAAATTGCTTTCCCAGATTAGGCCGATATGTATTCTTCTACATATTTTTGGTAAAAAATTGCAATAAGCATATATTTATTGGTTTGGAAAGTGGTTTGGGAAGTGGTTGTGAAATCCTGACTGGACGTCTATTGACGTCCTGCAGGATTTCATGCCGGCGCGCGCCCGTGGGGGCGCACAGCGCGGCGATCGGTGATGCGGGGTGTCAGTCTGACACCCTGCATCTCCGATCTCGTTAAAGAGCCTCCGGCGGAGGCTCTTTACCACGTGATCAGCCGTGTCCAATCACTTCTGATCACGATGTAAACAGAAAGAGCCGTTGTTAGCTCTTCCTCACTCGCGTCTGACAGACAGACGCGAGTAGAGGAGAGCTGATCGGCGGCTCTCCTGACAGGGGGGGGTTTGCGCTGATGCCCACACTGGACCACCAGTAAAGCCCACACTGGACCACCAGGGAAGGGCAGTAAAAAAAAAGGGCAGTAAAAAAAAAAAAAAAGAGAATAGATGCCAATCAGTGCCCACAAATGGGCACTGACTGGCAACATGGGCACAAGCGATGCCCAGCAATGCCATCAGTGCCACCCCTCAGTGTCCATCAGTGCCACCCCTCAGTGTCCATCCATTCCCAGTGCCCACCTATCAGTGCCCATCTGTGCCACCCATAAGTACCCATCAGTGCCACCCATGAGTGCCCATCAGTGTCGCCTATGAGTGCCCAGTGCCGCCTATGAGTGCCCATCAGTGCCGCCTATGAGTGCCCATCAGTGCCGCATACCAGTGCCGCCTATCGGTGTCCATCAGTGCCGCCTCACCGGTGCCCATCAGTTCCGCATCATCGGTGCCCATCAGTGCCACCTCATCGGTGTCCATTAGTGCCACCTCATCGTGCCCGTAATCAAAGTAGAAAACGTATTTATTTACAAAAAAAATTACAGAAAAAAATAAAAACTTTATTTTTTTAAAAAATTTCGGTCTTTTTTTAGTTGTTGCGCAAAAAAAATCGCAGAGGTGATCAAATACCACCAAAAGAAAGCTTTGTGGGAACAAAATGATAAAAAAATTGTTTGGGTACAGTGTAGTATGACCGCGCAATTGTCATTCAAAGTGCGACAGCGCTGAAAGCAGAAAATTGGCTTGGGCAGGAAGGTGCGTAAGTGCCTGGTATGGAAGTGGTTAAGGGACAGATGCCGTTTGGCAGGGTTCGTCTTCCGATCCCAACCTGAGGGCCCTCCTGGCCTCAGGGATGTTGAGCTGTTTTGTAGCCTTGGGGGGCTGGCCCAAGGCCTAGCAACTGAGAGTAGGCTCAGGAGTTTCTGGGGCCAACTGATCCAGTGATGGTCCTTCGCTACCGTGTCTATGGAAGGAAGCTGAACCAGTGGGATTCAATTGATGGACGTAGCCTGGTGGATTTACCTCACTGTGCTGCCGGTCCGGCTTAAAGATTCTTGGCACCGTGAGTCGTGTAACTTTTGTTGGAACTATATCGAGTGTGCAGTCGGTTACATTTTCTTGTGGCAGAAGATCGTGGGGCGACCTGACGACACTCATCAAGTCTGTGGCAGAGACTTTTTCGAACTTCGCACCAGCTGCTAGGCCAGTGAGAGTAGGCCTATCTGGTGGTTGCTAAAATCCAGTGTGGAGCTGAGTTAATCCTCTGGATCTAAGTGGTACCTGTGATCTGAGTCTTTCCCTGTCCCTCTACCCCTCTGTTGGAGAACTTTGTTAATAAAACCCTTGAAAGAGACTTCGTGTTGGTGCTACATTCTTATGAACAACTCTTCAAGGACAACCCCTGAAGCGAGCGTATAGAACAGTAAGGTAACAGCAGGCCCAAATCTAAACCAGCTTCTTCGGGGGTAGTTTACCTTAAAGCTGAACTAAACCCATTGATTTAACGGTTTCCCAAAAGAGTTACATTCAAGGCATGCTATCATTGACAACTGACACATTTTCTGGTGCTCTCAATCAGACTGTGAATCCATCGAAAAACCTTGGGTCATAGCTGATCACATGTGAAGCACCATGGCAACTTCAGATCAAACAGAAGCTAAGATGGCAGCTTCCTTGGCTACAGGAGGGTTTAGTTCCACTTTAACAATATGAAGTACCCTCTAATCCAGCAGAAGTTCCCCTTGATACATACACAGTTGAGAGACTGTGCTCTTGACCAACACAGCTAAGGTGCCCACAGCCATACTGTAGAAGGTTTACTGTCAAGATCTGGCCACCTTCTGGTAACTGATGTAAAAGAGTTCCATTGACAGGAAACTTCAGCTTGATCGAATCTTCCAGTTCTGTTCAATAGTAATGGGGGTAGGGGAATAGTAGAATTCGCACACAAACCTGTTTGATCAGTGACTCTCCTCTCCCTTCGGAAGAATATTAAGGCTGAACTCTTGTAAAACCGAAAAATGTTGATTTAAAAACAATATGGACTGTCTACCTTAAAAATATTTGTGATTCTTTTCAGCAACGTTTGTGATTGCGACACATTTTTTATGCTGCATTGCCTGGAGGGTCTAAGCTTTTTAATTGAACTGATGGTGTCACCTCCCTTCTTCCAGCCTGTAAACACTGGGTGACTATAGCTACTCCTGTTAGTGGCTGACGCATCTGTAATATATTAGTATATCCAGGTACATTTTAGGCATAGCACTCTGTTGATTAAAATTGGCTAGTCAGAAGCTAAGGGTGGGAGAACAGCACGCAACAGTATTTGAGGAATCAAGGGTGACCAAAAATATTTTTCTTCCCCCTAAACCTGGTCATACACCAGTAGAATCTTGTTTGAGAAGATTCATTTTTAGAACGTATGCTCGATTTTCGAATAATTAATGTGGCCAAATCAGTTTTAGCTTTCGCCAGTAGAAAAATTGAAGGTGAAGGATGGGATTAATGAAGTTCTCAATGTGATTGTCGTTTTGGTTTGGGAAATATCATACTCGTAATTCACATGTACATCCTAAAATCGAACATAGAATTCAAATGCCCTGTACACACGATCGGATATCTGATTGAATCTAATCCGATGGATTTTTTCATCAGATACCCGATGAAGCTGACTTTCATTAGTCTTGCCTACACACCATCAGTCAAAAATCCGACCGTGTCCAACGCGGTGCTGTAAAACACTACGACATGCTGAAAAAAATTAAGTTCAATGCTTCCGAGCATGCGTCGACTTGATTCTGAGCATGGATGGATTTTTCTGCGATGGAGTTTTTTAAACAGACGATCGTTTTTTTTCTATCGTTTTTTTATCCATAGGAAAATTTTAAAACTTGTTCTATTTTTTTTTCAAACCGATGGGGCCCACACACGATCGGTTTGTCCGATGAAAATGGTCCGTTTTCATCAGACAAACCGATCGTGTGTACAGGGCTAAACAGTGACAGAGGCATAGCTTGCAGCTTCTGGGCCCCTATGCAAAATTTGACCTACGACCCCCCACTACCACCTAAAGCTTTTAACATGCACCAAGATTCTCCTATAGTTTTTTAAGACCTTTATTTACATATTGAAAGGGTAATTCAAATGATTTTGAATACCCTGTAGCAGGGGTAAGCAGTCTTTGAGGGGTGGAGATCTACCTGAACAACATGAAAGAGATCATGTTGTTCATGAAAGAGGTCACCAAGGTGCGGCGTCCTTTTTTTGTTATGTTTAAGCCCCCGTCTGCGGACCAGTTTCAGCAGACATGTTCGGTCGTGTGTAGGCCCGAGCGGGCAGGATTCCAGCAAACATTTGCCCGCTGGGCCTTTTCCCAGCGGGCAAATATTTCCACACTTGTTTTAAAACAGCCCGCTGGAATCCTGTCCCCTCGGACATGTTCGGTCGTCTGTACAGACCTACCGTACATGTCCGAGTGCCGGCCATCCCTCGCATGCGTCGAATGACTTCGACGCATGCGTGGAAGCATTTAACTGGCAGGGCCACCCACGTCGTCGCGTCATCGTCGCGGCGACGGCGCGGACACGCCCCGCATATTGTTTACGCGCGGATTTCTGTATGATGGTGAGTACAGCCACCATACAGAAATCCCCGGGCATACATGTACGGTGAAAACGGTCCGGCGGACCGGTTTCATCGTACATGTATGCTCGTCTGTACGCGGCCTTAGAGAAATGAAGGCCTAACTAAATAGTTAGGGATACTTATAGAAATATAATAAAATAAATGTCACTGTAAAAATATAAACTTAGCCTACCTTAAAAGTGGACAGTTTCAATCAGTAAAGCAGTGGACGGTGTCAGTAGGGCAGTGGATGGTGTTAATAGGTCAATAGATGCTGTCGGTGGAGCAGTGGATGGTGTCAGTAAAGCAGTGGACGGTGTCAGTAGGGCAGTGGATGGTGTTAATAGGTCAATAGATGCTGTCGGTGGAGCAGTGGATGGTGTCAGTAAAGCAGTGGACGGTGTCGGTAGGGCAGTGGATGGTGTTAATAGGTCAATAGATGCTGTCGGTGGAGCAGTGGATGGTGTCAGTAAAGCAGTGGACGGTGTCAGTAGGGCAGTGGATGGTGTTAATAGGTCAATAGATGCTGTCGGTGGAGCAGTGGATGGTGTCAGTAAAGCAGTGGACGGTGTCAGTAGGGCAGTGGATGGTGTTAATAGGTCAATAGATGCTGTCGGTGGAGCAGTGGATGGTGTCAGTAAAGCAGTGGACGGTGTCGGTAGGGCAGTGGATGGTGTTAATAGGTCAATAGATGCTATCGGTGGAGCAGTGGATGGTGTCAGTAAAGCAGTGGACGGTGTCAGTAGGGCAGTGGATGGTGTTAATAGGTCAATAGATGCTGTCAGTGGAGCAGTGGATGGTGTCAGTAAAGCAGTGGACGTGGCAGTAGAGCAGTAGGGCAGTGTACAGTGTCAGTAGAGCAGTGAAAGGTATCATTAGGGCAGAGGACATTGTCAGTTAGTAGAGCAGTGAATGGTGTCAGTAGGGCAGAGATTGGTGTTAGTAGGCCAGTGGATAGTGTCATCCACTGTCCACTGTCCTAGTGACATCAACCTCTGCTCTACTGACACCATTCAGTAGAGCCGTGGACTTTGTCAGTAGGGCAGTGGATGGTGTCAGTAGGGCATTTTTTTTATTTTTTTTTATTACTTTTTTTTTATATATATTATGTCAGCCCTGTTGGGGGGCTTTGGTGAAATTTCAGGGGTCTAAACAGACAACTGATGTTTCACCTTTGAGACAGAGAAAGGAGATTTAGAACACAGCCCACCAATGAAGGTTCAGCAGAACAAAATGATAGAACAGGAATAGCTCTGTACAGAGCTTCCAGTTCATTCACAAACTGAAACATAGTAAACACAGTTTACCAGGAAGCAAGTAACTTGGACAGGAGGGACGAAGGGGGTGGCATATACAGGAACTGATCTCTTTCACTTTCCTCTTGCAACAGCTGAATGCTGGCTGGAGAAGAGGCTAAGCAGGCTTTTAGCGTCTGCAGGAGGAAAATGGAGGGGATCAGCTCCTGTGCTCCTGGAGCATGGGGCTGGGTCGAAATTGCGACCCCTGACGTTACGCCAGAGGTATCACAGACAGCTTTTTAAAGACGACAGAAATTATCCCCAGCAGGACACAGAATTAAATTAAAACCTGAGAGAGGTTCAATCAATCCTCACTGACAAAACTTTCTTCCCCCTGCCTCAGCAAGTTGTGCAGCTCCTACCCTCTGTCCATGATGTGAAAAGAGGACTACAGACACTGATATAAAGGGAGGATAAAAGGGGCCTGTAATGTGAAGAGAGTCTATGATATTGTGAAACAGGGGAATCTGACATGAAGGGTGCTTCTAATATGAAAGGGGGGGGGGGGCCGAGGCACTCTTATATGAAAGGGGACTTTGATATGAAGGAATGGGGGGGGGGGCTCTGATGTGAAAGGAGGAGACTCTGATGTGAAGGGGGGGACTCTAATGTAATAGGGGGGCTTCTAATGTGAAGGTGTTTTGTACACTTATACACTGTTTTGTTGTATCCTTGCCTAGATCCCTGCTGATCTTGGATTTGAATTTCCCTCTATATTCAGAGGTGCTTTCCGGGCCCTTCCATCATCCCGACCTCTGTAACATTATACCCATGGACTAGTGAGATATATTACCTCACTTTTACCTTTTGGCATTCTCAGAACATTAGCATTTTTCTATTTTGGTAAGCAATTTAACACACTCCCAGTTCTATCCCTTTTTTCCCCCCTCCCCTGGCCCCCCTCCATTCCCTCTCCCCTGGCTCCCCCCTCCATTCCCCCCTCCCCTGGCTCCCCCCTCCATTCCCTCTCCCCTGGCTCCCCCCTCCATTCCCCCCTCCCCTGGCTCCCCCCTCCATTCCCCCCTCCCCTGGCTCCCCCCTCCATTTCCTCTCCCCTGGCCCCCTCCATTTCCCTCCTTCATTCCCCCTCTCCCTCCATCCCCCTCCCCTAGCCCCCCCTTCATTCCCCCTTCCCCACCCTCCATCCCCCTCCCCTGGCCCCCCTCCCCCCTCCATCCTCCTCTCCTGACCCCCCCTCCATGTGTCCAAATATTAAAAAAGTCAGCAGCTGCAGTATTTGTAGCTGCTGGCTTTTAATATATTTTTTTCAGCGGACATCCGCTTTAAGATAGCCAAAGTAGTCCTTAAATTGAAAAAATAATGGAAATATCTCTGAGTGGTTTATTTGTGACAATCACAAAATTATGGGATTAATTATTTGGTGGGCAAGGCACAAAAAAGAAAAAAGAACATTTTTACTTTTCAATTGCTTTCTTAAAACATTCTGGAAGAATCGCAATGTTTTCTCAAAGCATTCCTGGAAGTGTCCCGGTGTTTAAAGCGGAGGTTCACCCTAAAAACAATTTTCTAACATTACATTGAGCTCAGTCTCGACATTGACAGTATGCCGATTAATTTTTTTGCTGTACATACCTCGTATAGCTATTTTCTTAGCCGGCTTCCGGGTAGTGAATCCCGCGGGAGTGGGCGTTCCTATGCAGCAGTTAGTGATTGACTTGATGACAAAAACTACCCCCCCCCCCCCCCGTCGCATAAGGAGCGTCACGAGTTGCCGAAAGAAGCCGAACGTCTAATCAGCGCTATACAACGCCTGCGCACCAACGTGCAGCTTCTTTCTGCAACTTGTGACGCTCCTTATGCGACGGGGACGGGGACGGGGGGGGGTAGTTTTTGTCATCAAGTCAATCACTAACTGCTGCATAGGAACGCCCACTCCCTTGGGATTCACTACCCGGAAGCCGGCTAAGAAAATAGCTATACGAGGTATGTACAGCAAAAAAATAAATCGGCATACTGTCAATGTCAAAAAAATAAATCCTGTCAATGTCGAGACTGAGCTCAAAGTAATTTTAGAAAATAGGGTGAACCCCCACATAACACTTTCAGCGTATGGGGTCCCTTTAAAGAGCTGATATTGCTGTGGCTAAATTATTTTTCTGCTATTGTTCTTTAATTGTAAGGAAGGTTTGTTTCTGAGGAAAATCTCACATTTACCGACCTGTCATTGGCCCTTTAAGTTTGCCAGGAAGAGAAACAAACCAATGACCAGACTTCAAAGACTTTGGCCCAGATTCAGTAAGAATCTGCGCCTTTCTTACGCAGGCACAGGGCAGCGTTTTTGCCCTGCGCCCGCGCAAATTTTCTGCGCTGCCCGCGATTCACAGAGCAGAAGCTCCGTAAATTGCGGGGGCGCTGTGTTAACTTGCCCGGCGTAAGGGCGCCTAATGTAAATGATCCCGCCGGGGGTGGGAATCATTTAAATTAGGCGCGCTCCCGCGCCGAGCGTAGAGCGCATGCTCCGTCGGGAAACTTTCCCGACGTGCATTGCGGCAAATGATGTCGTAAGGACGTCATTTGCTTCAAAGTGAACGTGAATGGCGTCCAGCGCCATTCACGATCCACTTACGCAAACGACGTAAAATTTGAACATCGCCACGCGGGAACGTGGCCATCCTATAGCATTGGCTGCGCCTGCTATTAGGATGTGTAACGTTACGCGAAACCCGATGTACGCAAATTACGTAATTTGCGTACGCAGGGCCCGCGCAAGTTTGTGAATCGGTGTTAGTATGCAATTTGCATACTATACACAGATCACAATGGGAGCGCCCCCTAGCGGTCTTCGCTAGAATGCAGCCTAAAATCTGCGTGGCATAAGAGCCTTATGCCGCGCAGATTTTAGGCTGCAGTCGGCGTAGCGATGTTCCTGACTCAGGAGCATTCGCTACGCCGGAGCAAGTAAGCAATTGCGCCGTGTAACCTATGGTTACACGGGCGCAATTGCTTCTTGAATCTGGCCCTTTATAATTTCTCTGAGAGCTTTTTGCCCTCAGCGGCCCAGATTCAGTAAGAATCTACGCCTTTCTTACGCCGGCACAGGGCAGCGTTTTTGCCCTGCGCCTGCGCAAATTTTCTGCGCTGCCCGCGATTCACGGAGCAGAAGCTCCGTAAATTGCGGGGGCGCTGTGTTAACTTGCCCGGCGTAAGGGCGCCTAATGTAAATGATCCCGCCGGGGGCGGGAATCATTTAAATTAGGCGCGCTCCCGTGCCGAGCGTAGAGCGCATGCTCCGTCGGGAAACTTTCCCGACGTGCATTGCGGCAAATGACGTCGTAAGGACGTCATTTGCTTCAAAGTGAACGTGAATGGCGTCCAGCGCCATTCACGATCCACTTACGCAAACGACGTAAAATTTGAACATCGCGATGCGGGAACGTGGCCATCCTATAGCATTGGCTGCGCCTGCTATTAGGATGTGTAACGTTACGTGAAACCCGATGTACGCAAATTACGTAATTTGCGTACGCAGGGCCCGCGCACGTTTGTGAACCGGTGTTAGTATGCAATTTGCATACTATACACAGATCACAATGGGAGCGCCCCCTAGCGGTCTTCGCTAGAATGCAGCCTAAAATCTGCGTGGCATAAGAGCCTTATGCCGCGCAGATTTTAGGCTGCAGTCGGCGTAGCAATGTTCCTGACTCAGGAGCATTCGCTACGCCGGAGCAAGTAAGCAATTGCGCTGTGTAACCTATGGTTACACGGGCGCAATTGCTTCTTGAATCTGGCCCAGCGTTTTCTGTCAGCAAGTCAGTGATCATCTCATTCTCCCTCCCCTCTTTCACTGTGGCACTCTTTATGGAGCTAATGTCCCCCACAAGGTGGGTGGACAACGTTGTTGTATGGACTGGTGATAGAACTTTATCTTCTTTGCTAAGTCTTTGGTTTATGTTCTTAAACGGTTAAAGTTCAATTTATTTACTTTATAATGTAACTTCAAAAAAGGGCCACAGCCATGAAAAGGCATATTTTAAATGTTTTTTTTCTTTTTCTTTTTCTTTTTCTGTTGAAAAGCCTGTGGCGTGCAAAACACAACCCAAAAACTCCACCCGGTGCAGGGAAAAATGTGCACACACATAAAGAGTGACATCATAAAAAACTGCGACGAGTGCATACGTCAGTGGTCCTCCGAAGAGGACCCGTCTCTGATCCCCCGGGGCGTTAGGCTCCTGACAGGGAAAAGAGTTACTGTGGTCCATACAGCCGAAGCCATATGGACCCATCTTGGTCCAAGCAGCCGAAGCCACAAGGACCCAACATCCTCAGAGGGACTGCCGAAACAGAACCCTCCTCGGTGAGGCTCCCCCGAAGGGAGACCCCATGAGAGCCGGTGAACCTAACCAGAAGGCCGAGTCCACCAACTCCCAAGACTTTCAGAGACCGGCCCGAGGACCAGCACCCTACTCGCCACACATAAAGTACCAAGCACCAAACAAAAAGAGTGACAAACAAAACAAACACGGGGGTAAAATAATAAAAGAAAGTGGGGAAAAGGAAGATGGGAGAGTGAGGAAAGTGACCAATGTGAAATACATTGGCCGGCCCTCCGGCCAGGAAACAAAAATTCCACTGGTCCTAGCCAAAAGGCCCGGCCCAAGCGGCAGGTGTGAAAAGTGTGTTGTGGAGATCAGTGACCTGAAGGTGCCACACGATGAGTGCCCCTCAAACACTCGTGCAATGTATGGCACCCCTGGACTGCCACTCCAGGGGCACAATCTCCACGGGCTTTTCAACGGTCCCTAGCCCCCGGTCCGGACCGGCAGCACCCTTCCCAGCCAGGAAGGTGGGAGAAGAGGTCGGGGAGAACCCACCTAAGCAGGCTCTACCCACAACCCCTATCTCTCCCACCTAATCACATTCTGGAAGTACTACCCGCTCCTTCCCGTTTAAAGGAGAAGCAAGGGTTCCCTCCAGAACAACTGACTGGGGCAGATACCACCAAATCCAGGCCAACGGCCAGGGACCCGGCCTCTTGGCTTCGACCTCATGCCTCTCTGTCCTGATCAGAAGGCTTCCACCTCCACGCCAACAGGCTTAGCGTCCGCCGACTGCCATCCCTTTCCCCCTGCCACAGGGTACCGGGGACAGTCAGCTTAGCACCACCTATTGGCAACTGATAAGAACAGATACTACACTTGATCTTAGCCAAAAGGCCGAGAAGCGATATTTTAAATGTTTGCTGTTTAATTATTTAATATTTACTGCTGATCTTATAATTGTTGGTGTAGTATGGAGGTGGAGGGCTGAGCAGTCCCATGTCACTTGGATAAAGTTATGCATGTGACCGAAGATTCTGAAAGAAAACATGTGACCCGGGGGTATCTGCACATACCTCGTTTCAACTTGTAGGGTACCTTTGAGCGCTGAAACTTTCTGTATGCAAATGAAACAGGCAGGAATGAAGCTGAATGAGAATTGTTATGGCCACAGGGGTGGTGATGTAAAATTGGAATTTCAAGATGGCTGTCTGGGTCACTACTCTACTAAAATATAATGGGCCAGATCCACAAAGAAGTTACGCTGGCGTATCTATTGATACGCCGCGTAACTTCTAGGATGCTCCGGCGTATCTTTTTTCTGTATTCAGAAAACAAGATACGCCGGAATTTTGCTAAGATCCGACTGGCGTAAGCCTCTTACGCCGTCGTATCTTAGTTGCATATTTACGCTGGCCGCTAGGTAGCGCTTTCGTAGATTTACGCGAGGAATATGCAAATTAGGTAGATACGCCGATTCACAAACGTACGTCCGCCCGGTGCATTTTTTTACATCGTTTACGTAAGTTACCCCTGCTATATGAGGCGTACGCAATGTTAAGTATGGACGTCGGGCCACCGTCAAATTTTTTACGTTTTACGTCGTTTGCGTAAGTCGTTCGCGAATAGGGCTGTGCGTAAGTTACGTTCACGTCTAAAGCATTGACGATTTGCGGCGTAATTTGGAGCATGCGCACTGGGATTCTTTCATGGACGGCGCATGCGCCATTCGTAAAAAACGTCAAATACGTGGGGTCACGATTAGTTTGCATAGAACACGCCCCCAACCAGCCTCTTTTGAATTAGGCGGGCTTACGCCGCCCAATATACGATATGCCGCCGTAACTAAAGGCATAACTTCTTTGTGAATACAGTACTCGCCTTTCTAAGTTACGGCGGCGTAGCGTTTCTGAGATACGCTACACCCGCCTAAAGATAGGCGCATGTACGTGGATCCGACCCAATCAGTTTAAATGGTCTTGCCTTTTTACAATTCATGAATACCACAGTGGAAAACAATCACCAATGAACCCCTGTACAAGAACAACAGCTCTTATGCAAAAATGATAAACTCTGTCGCATTTTGTGGGCAGTATCACTGTGTTTATTCATAACGGAAGCATAGTAAACTTTGTTTACAATGCTTCAGTTTGTGAATGAACAGGAAGCTGCTCTGCACGAAGCACTTCCCATTCATTCACTGTCCAGTGCAGTTGAGACTGCAGAAAAAGGCATGTCTGTGTGTGTGTGTGTGTGTGTATATATATATATATATATATATATATATATATATACACACACACACAGATACACACCCTTATGGCAGAGATCAGTGGGAGATCTTTCCAATCTCCCTGCCGGCGCTAATGTGCATGCGTCTTCATTAGGATGTACCCAGGCACACCCAGCACACCCCCTGTGCACGCCTATGCCTACTTGGCTTGTTGGGAAAAGTTGTTTAGTATTTAGTGGAAAGAAAGATTCACATGCAGTTATTTTCTGTGCAATTTGAGCCCATTCATTTTGAATGAGCTGAAATCGCATCGCACCAAAAATAGTGCATGCACTACTTTTGTAAACTTCCTTTAACCGCATAGCATGGTACTTCTGTACCATGTGATCCAGTGCAGGCAAGTATTGACACCCGCTGCAGGTCACAACTGGAAGGCATTTTGAACTCGGTGTGGGAAGCACGGACAAATGCAGGTTTCCGGCACCACTTTCTAGTGTGAACTGACCCTCAACATGTCCTCTGGATTTAAAATGCTACAAATTATTCCAGTTATATCATAACATTTTGAAAAGCTTCACAACACATTTTTCTAAGCGATATACGACACCCAGGGGATTGTCTAACATCTGCATTTCAGCATTCTCCTCATACTACCTGCAGTGTACATTGATCACCCAGTAAGGATAGTTTGTGGGCGGGGTCTACTGCGCCCATGCACGTGGGCTAACAGTGGCGCAGAGCATGCTCATCAATACCTGAGACCAGACAGAGACTGTGGTCACGTGAAGAATCCCTGACTTAGAGATGAGTTTCCACTGTGTGCAGTAATAAAGTGCAGAGTTCCTTGTCTCATGTCACCACGCAGTGTAACTTGTATGTTTGCATTAGGAGGGATGTGCCTCACTACCATAACAGAATGAGGTCCCGCTCAGCACCTAGCACGGACCTCATGCATGCTGTCACCTTCTGTAACTCTGTCCTTTCGGCACCACATGACCAGGCCATAGATCTCCGTAATGCTAGTCTGCTCCCAGTTGCCATGGGAGATGGACTGCTAGGGACGGAGCCAGAACATCGACCCCCTCACTACCAGAGGACCTGCCACCTTACCAGATACTAATATTAATGACTAGTTGCTGGCAATTTGTTCCTTCACTTGACTACCCACAGCAACTACACTTTTCTTCCTCAGCTTGCTGAGTTAACCTTTTGTAGTAGTGTTAGGGATGGTTCACGCCACAAAAATGCATTTTAAGATCTGTTCTGCATGCGTTTTTTTGCAGGCACATTTTTGATGCGTTCCGATGTGTTTTTGGACGCATTTATAGATGCATTCCAGGTGCTTTATTTTCTTTTTTTTCCATTTTTTTCTTCACTGTACTGAGCTGCGGAGCGTTTTTGATGCATTCTGGTGCATTTTTGATGCATTTCACTGCGTTTCTAATCACGTGCTTAAAAAAAATAAAAAATTAAAATCCATGCGTCCAGCTCCCTGCATGTAGATTAGGGGCCGGGGACATGAATTAGGGGAGCTGCACCCCTAATGGGCGGTCGGTCGCTGATTTATTTACTACTGTATTTCCATGTAGTTTTAGTAATAGATTCATTCTTATGTTTGTCAGCTCCACCTAGTGGCCAAAATGCAGATCGTTTTCTGAGCTACCTCAAACAGAAAATGTTCCACATTTTAGCAACTAGAGCGACCTTTATCACCCTTTTTAATACAGAGGAATCCTTGAAACAATTTTACGGTCTCAGGGAACCCTTGCTAAATATTGCTATCTCTACTCATGATACATTAGTGTGATGGTCAGTGGGAAGAATGCTCTTTACTTTGGTGGTTAGTGGGAAGAATGCTCCTTACACTTGTGAAGAATTACCCCCCTACAGATAGATAAAAAGATCAATGGTGTCAGTAGGAACTTTTCTAAAAAAACAAACATCAATACCTTTTTTTTAGCTTTTTATAAGTGATTACATTGATTCCCTCTGCTCTCAGCTGCGTAAGAGCTGGGGGAAGGAGAAGCAATAGCACACTGCGCTTTCCAGGTAAAGGCTTTGCAGCGGGGGGGTGTCGGGGCAGGTTTGATCGTTGGAAGAGAGTACACTGAGTTCCTAGCATAGCTAGAGAACTGTCCATGGTGTTTTCTGCTGCTTAGTGTGGTCAATTTTTAGTAGGAAAGCAGAGGGACTATCAGAATCACCAGGGATTTCATATAAAGGATGAAATACAAAGAGAACAGGATACTTTCTTATACAAGTAAAAGGTACAGCAGGCACATATCAGGAATTTGAAGTGTTGGGGTAACAAACGCTTTAAGGAGATTTTACAATCAGATTGTTTAGTGTATGCTCAGCCTTAACGAAGTAGTAAACCGCTGGCAATTTTTTTTTTAACCTGCAAGGCAAAGGTATATTGTGCTAGTATGCATCGCATACTAGCACATTATGTGAAACTTACCTTAGAACGAATCCCTTCCAGCGGTGAGCTCACTGCTGACAGGGCTTCCATCCTCACCCGTCTTCCTTCCGGTTTGCGGACTCCAGCTGTGTGAGTGGCCAGAGCCACGATGACATCACTTCCGCGCATGCCACGTGGGAGCCACTGTTCCTTCAGAGCGCATGCGCCAGTGATGTCAATGACTGCATGTACAGTAAATATCTCCTAAAAGGCGCACGTTTAGGAGATATTTACACTACCTATAGGTTAGCCTTATTATTGGCTTACCTATAGGTATAAATTCATGTATGGGAGTTTACTCCCACTTTAAAGGAGTTGTAAACCCTCAAGGTTTTTCACCTTAATGCATTCTAAAACCTTCTGTCACGCAGCACCCCCACCCCCACAAAGCCCCCGTTTTACTTACCTAAACCCTGTCTTTCTCGCGTCGGGGACAAACACACCAGCGACAGCCGGTGTCTCATGTCCTGATTGTATAGATTGATAGCAGCGCAGCCATTGGCTCCCAATTTATTTATTTTTGTAAAGCTTGTGGTTAGTGAACACAATCCAAAAACTCCACCCGGTGCAAAAAAATTGCACACCAAAAAGTGAGACACAAAAAGTGCACAGGGTGTCCTCCGAAGAGAAGAGACCTTTGCCCTGATCACCCGTTAGGCTCCTGACGGGGACTAGGGTACTTCACATGGTCCATCTGCCCAAAAGCAGATGGACCCAGTTTTCTGGGAGGTCTGCTGAAACAGACCACCCCAAGTACTAGGTGGGGCTCCCCCAAAGAAAGACCCATGAGAGAAGCCAAAAAGCGATGTCCACCCCCTCCCAAGATGTTCAGGGCAGGCCCAAGGACCTACACCTTACTAATCAAACATAAAACATGTACAAACCCAACAACCAAAGAAAATACATAAAGTGACAAACAAGACAAACAACATAAAGGTGGGGAAAAGGATGTGGAGAAAGTGCAGGTGCAATTGTGCTTTACAATGGCTGGCAGGGATGGACTGGCCATAGGGACTACAGGGAGTTTCCCGGTGGGCCGATGGCTCAGTGGGCCGTTTTTTTTTTTTTTTAACAAAAGAGTTTTTTATTGAAATAAAATAAACAGAGCATACATACAGTTGCCAGAGAATCGCCATACATAATTCAACATGTTTATACAGCATTACAGAATGAAGATACATTAGATTACCACGCAAGGTGACTGGTCATGCGTTTGTGAGAGAATTTCCCCCACACAGTGGGGTCAGCGGATAAGCACATACCAAATGTAATTTTAGAAGCTGCAGACTGCATAGCCCTCGTCTCCCACCAGCCCCCCTTCGCAGAAGTAGTCCTCCCCCTTGGGGGTCACATCTATTATGGAAGCAAGATCCCCCCTAAAGGCACAGGGGCAAGCCCCTGCTAGCCTACCGCACAGTGTGTTAGGAGACGAATGGAAAGGGGGGGATGGGCAACACTATACCAAAGCCCCTCATTCATCCGTGGTCCGTACAAGTAGTCCAGCAGGATCCCACTCGGCCCCAAGTACCGTTCACCACCACTCCCATAAATATTAACCTGGTTTTTAGTATATACTGCCTCCCTAGTCAAGGTCCAAATGTTCCGCTTTCACCCAAGCCGCCCACACCTTGTCAAACTTCCCAGGGCAGTTGCGACCCATGTATGTTAGTTTGTACAGAGGAAGAGCAGCATTAATCAGCATCCTCCACTGTCGTATCGTGGGAGGAGAAGCCTCCCTCCACTTCAGTAGAATTGCTTTCCTGGCGTAAAAGGCTGCAAAGAAAATAAAAAGTTTTTTAGCCGAAGTCGCAGGCAGAGTGTCCACTATTCCCAGAAGCAACAGCAAAGGGTCACAGGGTACGCTGATCTTACATACCGTTTCGATTACATTAACCACCCCCTGCCAGTAAGTTTGCAAGACGGGACAGGACCAGACCACATGGAAGAATGAGCCCTCCTCCACGCCGCATCTGGTGCAGATAGGGCTCCTCTCCGGGCAAATTTTGGCTAAGCGCTGGGGGGAGAAGTAGGCCCTATGCAAAAATTTGAGTTGAATAAACCTGTCTCTAGCCGACACCACCAGGGTGAGGTATTGTTGTATGCCTTCCTCCCAGTCGTCGTCAGCCAGCCCCGGAATATCCGTCTGCCACACCGAAAACAACTGGGAAACCTTAGACGTGTCCAGACCCACCAACAGCGAGTACAGAGCAGACAAGGGTTTAGTCTCATCCGCCGCACTCAGCATTCGCTCTACCTTCGTAGTTTCAAGTGTAATGAGCCCAGGGAATTGTACACATGACGCAGTTGGAGAAACCTAAAAAACATCCGATTCGTCAGTCCTTTCCTTTGTTTTAACTCATCAAAGGTGAGTAGTCTGTCCGCCGTGACTATGTCTGCAAGCGTCTTAACCTCGAAACGGGCCCATAGGGCCGGGTCAGGTATGGAGTGGAAGTGGGAAAGACGCGGGTTTCCCCATAGTGGAGTACGCGGGGACCAGCAGCTGGGGCTCTGAACTTTGGATCGAACGACTTCCCACACCCTCAGGGTAGTTTTCATCGAGGACGTAACAGCCGGGCTAGATCTTGGCCCCCGATGGATAAGATTGCGGAGTAGGATCCCAGGAGTGCGGCCTCCAGAGTAGCCGCCGGGTTGGCCGGCTCCTCCGAAAGCCACCACCGGAGTGTGACAAGAACCGCAGCCCAATAATACTTCTGGAAGCAGGGAAGAGCCAGCCTGCCGAGAGTAACCGGCAGCTGCAGGGTAGATCTAGCGATTCTAGGGGTGCCCCCACACCATATGAAAGAAGTGATCAGACCCTCTAGTTTCTTAAAAAACGTATTAGGGATCGGGACTGGAGTTTGTCTAAAAATATATAAAAATTTCGGCAAAACCGTCATTTTGACCAGGTTGACCCTCCCAACCGGAGTGAGGGGAAGTGTCCTCCAAGCAGCACAACTCTGGGTTAGGAGGGACAAAACCGGAGTTAGGTTCAGGGGGATGAACTGGCTCAGGTCCCTATGGACCTCCACTCCCAGGTATCTGAACTGTGATACCCATCGCAGTGGAGTGTCCGCCGGGACCGAGGCCTCCGAAGGTTTTAGCGCGAAAACGACTGATTTCCCCCAATTGATGCGGATGCCGGAGAATCTGCCAAACGTATCAATAAGTGCCAGGGCCGCCCCCAGAGAACCAGACGAATTCCGCAGATACAACAAGGTATCATCCGCGTACAGGGATAGTTTTTCTTCGACCGGGCCTATGGGGATACCCCTCACCTCCGACGAGGAGCGGAGAAGGATTGCCATAGGTTCAATAGCTAGGGCGAAAAGGGCCGGGGAAAGAGGACAGCTCTGTCTTGTGCCCCTGTAGAGGCGGAAGGGCTGGGAAAGCGCCGACCCCGTACGCACCTTGTCAGTGGGCGCACTATATAGGGCCTGTACCCAAGGCACAAACCTGGGACCAAAACCGAACCGACGCAGGACCTCCCATAAGTACGTCCACTCGACCGAGTCAAATGCTTTTTCAGCGTCCAGAGAGGCCACCACGTCGGACTCGGTCAACGCCCCCTGAGCCCCCAGCACCGTGTATAACCTACGGAGGTTAATGTCTGTGCCCTTCCCCTGCATGAAACCAGTTTGGTCTTCATGCACCACCGTATGAATAATAGTGTTAAGGCGCCTAGCCAGGACTTTGGTGAGGATTTTAGCATCCGCATTTAAAAGTGAAATGGGCCTATAAGAGGCACATAGCTCAGGGTCCTTGCCCGGCTTGTGTATCACCACTATGACGGCTTCCGCCATGGAGGGAGGGAGACTGCCTTCCTTAAGAGAAGCTACTATCATGGCGTGGAGTCTAGGTCCAAGAAGTTCCCCGTATTCTTTGTAGAATTCCGGGGGAAGGCCATCCACACCCGGAGTTTTCCCCGACTGTAATTCCCCCAGGGCCTGCTGTACCTCCTCCAGGGATATCCCACCATCAAGGTATGTACGCGCCTCCTCCGTCAGGGTCGGGAAGGTCAACTGTCCCAGAAAGGAGTCCAGCTCCTCCCCGGACCAGTCAGCCCTGGATGAGTATAGAGTCTCGTAGTAGGAGGCAAAACAAGCATTTATAGTCATTGGGTCGACTTCCACCACCCCACCGTCGTTTTTAATCCTGGCAATAGTGGCCGTAGGCTGCTGCTCCCTGGCCAACCAGGCCAGGAGGCGTGCTGTTTTCTCCCCCTGCTCAAAGATGCGCTGCGTCTGGGCTAGTTGTCTCTTCCCCGCCTTAGCCACCCTGATAAGCATGACCTCCCGGTAAGCCGACTGCATATCCGAATACGTGACCGGGTTCTGCGTGGCCACGTACCGGGACTCCAGATCCCGGGCCTTGGCCTCCGCTTCCTCAAGACAGATCACGGCAGCACCTCGCTCACGGGATATGGCAGACTGATAGCACCCCCTAGTGAATGCCTTGAAGGCATCCCACCTGGTACTCAGGGACATGGAGTCCTCATTGGATCCCCAGTACTCGGACACGCGCCTAGAAATCTCCGCTGTGACCCTCTCCTCTGAGATCCAATAGCGAGAAAGCCGCCACAGTCTCTCCGAAGGGGGGGTTCGTGTCTGTAGTCGGAGGAGCACAGGCGCATGATCCGAGATACCCCTGGGAAGGATCTGTACCTCACAAACCTTCGGGAGCAGTCCCCCACTGACATATATTAAATCAATTCTTGACATGGCCCTGAAGGAGGTGGGGTGGCATGTATATACTCTGTCCTCTGGGTATTTCCAGCGCCAGACATCCGTAAGACCGTACAGGGAAGCCCATCGCTGCAGGGGAGAATCAACGTTATTATCCGAGGCCAGCCTATCCAAAGATGGATTGGGGACCATATTGAAATCCCCTGCAATGATAATGTTGTCCGTGGGGTAGGCAGCCATTATAGGAACCAGGGACTTTAGGAAGGACACCGTGGCAGGGGGCAGTATATAGATGCCCACAATCACCAGCTCCACCGTGTCTACCACTGCATGGAGAAGTACAAATTTACCTTCAGGGTCTATTCTAACATCTAGGAGGGTGTAGGCGAGGGACTTGTGGATGAGTATGCTAACCCCCCTGGCATAGTTGGAGTACACAGAATGGTAAGAGTGTCCCACCCATTGTTTCCTCAGGCCCAATACTTTCCTCCCTGTTAGATGGGTCTCCTGCAGGAGGCATATGTGAGGAGAGTATTTCTTAAGGTAGGCCATAACCAGTGATCTCTTTATCTTGTCATTCAGCCCGCGGACATTCCACGAAATTAACCTAATGGGAGCCATGGGGGTCGCACTAATACAGGGCGGTCAGATCGGGTATGGTAGCGCCACCGTGGGGAAGGGTACCCCATCGACCACACTGAAACAGCCACCTCAAAAGCATTGGGCCCCCGGCCTATGCAATCAGCACCGGCCGAAGAAGGCGTCCAAGGCAACATACTGTATGCTATAGTCTGGCAATCACATTGGCAACTCACATGAACATAAAAAAGGGAAAAGAACAAATAAACAAAACAACTCAGCCCATCCCCCCCACCCCGCACGTCCGGAAAAAAGACCGGAGTGCATTGACCCCAAACCAACCCCATCAACCAGTAGGAAAGTCTCCTATGGGGACAACTGACAAGGCGACCCGTCCGAAGGCACCGGGAGAGCAGACACCCGGCTCACCAGTACCAACAAGGGAGGGCACCACCCCCAGACCTGTGTTAATGGACCGGATAATGTGGATCCACCCAGGGTGTTGTAAAACACATAGAGCCCAGCTTAAAGATAAACCTAGTGCAAGATTATAACTGAAGAAGTTGTTGAAAACAGTTCACCTAGGCGACGCTAGGGGCACAAACTTAAACGTTACAACCAGGAGCCGTTAAACAGGCCCCGTAAACCTGGAGGCCTAGGAAAGGCCCCGGCCATCTCCCCCAGCCACCTCCTCACACCCCAGAGCACCCGATCCCAGTCCAACATCCCCCCCCTACTGCGAACACAGCCCCATCAGTCCCCCAGGTTTAGCAGGCTCGTGGCCATTAGGTCCAGGAGGGGAATCCTTGTAGATATCAAGCCGGGTCATGGGGGGGGAAGGGGCAGGCGGGGGGGCAGGGGGCCAAACGAACCAGGGGCATGGAGGCACAGTCCTGCCCCGCCACATAGGCGGTAAATGTAAAACTGAGCAACGTTCAGGTGCAGTAAAAATATCAAAGGGAGGTGGCAATAGGGGGATAAGGCAAAGAAGTCAAACCATCACAGTTACCGCTGCCTGGGTAGGGTATCCAGCCAATGCGAGGCATCCTCCGGCGATGTGAAATAACGAGTGGATTCTCCATCGATGACCCGCAGTTGAGCCGGGAACAGCATGCTATATTTCAGGCCTTTGGCGCGAAGTTGGGCCTTGACATTGTCGAATGTTCTGCGAAGCCGTTGAGTGTCAAGGGAGTAATCCGGGAACATCTTCAGGCGTGTGTTTTCAAACCGGAGCTCCTCCACCCGTCTAGCCTCCCTCAGCGCCAGATCCCTGTCGCGAAAATTGAGCAGCCGGAAAATGAAGGTGCGCGGGGGGGCCCCCGGCACGGCGCGGCCCGGCGGCATCCTGTGGGCCCTCTCGACGACAAAATGTGGAGAGAATTGGGCCTGCGGCAGCAGGTTGCGGAGCATGGTTTCGGTAAACGCCGTCGGGTCCCGGCCCTCAGCCCCCTCCGGGAGGCCCACCACCCGAAGGTTGTTTCTCCTGCTGCGGTTTTTGCTGTCTTCCGCTCTCGACTCCAGGGCCTTAACTCTCACCTGAAGGGTGTGCAGGGAGGCTCGCTGGTCGCGGATGGAGTCCTCCGAGTCCCCCACTCGTCGCTCCGCCTCCCCCAGACGCTCCCGTATACCGTCCAGGTCTCTCCGCAGGAGCCCAAGGTCCAGCTGTAGGGTGTCGATCTTACCCGTGAGGGTGGTTTGGCATCCCTGTATCGCCAGCATGAGAGCCTGGAAGCGATCCTCCTCCGATGCGCTCGCTGGGGAGGGCGCCGTTTGCGATGCCATGTGCGCGCGGCCTACCGGTGTGTGTGTCTGCTGCGGCCGGGGACTCGCCTTAGCTGTGGAGCTGCCTCTCCGTCCGGAACCGGATTTGCCTCTACGCATACCCGGGGACACCGGCTGCCAGTCAAGGTAAAGATATTCGGTGGATCCTATAAGTGATGGGGGATCAGGTCTCAGAGAGCGGAGCTCCTCTCAAACACGTCCATCTAGGTCGCCATCTTGGCCACGCCCCCCGGGCCGTTTTTTAAAACAGAGATGCTGCTTGGAGGACTTTTTTTAACGGCCTGGCAGCGCCCCAGTGTGAAAGCACTCAGGCTTTCACACTGGGACTGCAGCGGAAGCGTTTTTCAGTCGCTTTACAGGCGCCCAAAAGCGCCTAAAAAATGCCTCAGTGTAAAAAGGGGTCCTACACTCACCCCCTCTCTTTTACACTCACTCTCTTTTTCTTACACTCACCCACCCCCTCTCACCCCCTTTTCCTCCTCCCTCTCTCTCTCTCATTCCCCTCTCTCTCACCCTCTCATGATATAATAATGGATGTAGGGGCCTTTTGGTGGGCGTAATTTTTAGGGGGGGGTGGGGGCAGCATTTTATTAAAGTGGGCCGGTCTGGATGAAGTCCAGGGCCAAATTTTTGTCCCAGTCCAGCCCTGATGGCCGGCCTTCCGGCCAGTAATAAAAAATTCCTCTGGTCCTAGCCAAAAGGCCCGGCCCAAGAGGCAGGTGTGAAAAAAGTGTGTGTGGTGCAGTGGCCAAGGTGCCGATAAAACTCATAGTGACACCCCTATTCACAGTGGGTAATTGCGCACCCCTGGACTGCCACTTCAGGGGCACATAAACCACAGGCTTCTTTCGGAACCTGTTCTTCAGCCAGACCCAGTGCCTCTCCATCCCCATCAGGAGGTAACCCTTCCAGCTTTCTCGGGGAGAACCTAGTGCCAGCCCTCAGTTAACGTCGAGCAGTCTGGGTTCAGTTCCTACCAATACTAACCTTCCAGGTTACCATTACATCAGAGGGAGGAAAAAAGTTCACAGCCCTGAAGCTTTATTGAACTGCCAAAGGATACACAGGGAAGGGGGGAATCTTCAGACCTCCTCTTCCTCCTTAAAGTCCATCAAGTTATAGTCTCTGAGCAGACAGCAATCTCTGAGCAATCAAATCCAATGACGTGGGGGCTGAGTCCTGCTGTCTGTTTCAATAAACGCAGAAGCAGGACATGGGAGCGCACCCGCATGAGTGCCCCGAGGGAGAGCACTTCTCCGACAGGGCACTTTAGAAGAGGGGGAGCCAGGAGCGCTGCCGAGGGACCCCAGAAGAGGAGGGTCGGGCCCACTCTGTGCAAAACCAACTGCACAGAGGAGATAAGTATAACATGTTTGTTTAAAAAATAATAATAATAATTACCTTTAGATATCCTTTAAGGAGATTGTACAATCAGATTTTATTGCGCAGCCCTTAAAATTCCCACTTGCCTGCTCACATTTGGCGAGTGGAAAAAGCTTGAGGGCGAGTGTGAGGCTGTCTCGGAGGGGGGGCACGAGTGCTATGGCAGGCAGGGTTATATGGAAGACGTTTTTCAAATGATCGGCCAGGGGGAAAGAAAGGAGATCATCACACAGAGAGAGGATCGCCTGCTGTTACAGCTTTGATTTGAATTGCCTGGCAGCTGCAGTCACACAAAGTCCTGCCTCCTGGACTGGCTCCTTTGATAGACAGCACACTGGTCCAATGCCAGGACGTGTGGCATCTATCATAGAAACTGGTCCAGGAGGCAGGACTTTGTGTGACTGTGGGCGTCGGGGCGATTCAAATCAAACCTGTCGCAGCGGGCGATCCCCACTATGTGTGATGATCCGGTCGGCTCTCCTCTTCCTCTCCTCTCCTCTCTCTGATCCCTGTGCACTGGTCAGTAGGGTTGTCCCGATACCACTTTTTTAGGTCCGAGTTTAAGTACCGATACTTTTTTTCATGTACTCGCCGATACCGATTACCGATACTTTTTTTTAATGTCATATGACAGTTTTCAAATTTAAGAATGTCTCTTACATGGACGTGGTCAGTGGGCACAGGGTATGGTGCACATCAGGGTACTGGGCACAGCAGGGCACAGGGTACTGGGCACATCAGGGTGTTGGGCACATCAGGGCACAGCGGGGTACTGGGCACATCAGGGTACTTGGGCACGGCAGGTCACAGGGCACATCAAGGTACTGGGCACATGGTATGGTGCACATCAGGGTACTGGGCACAGGGTATGGGGCACATCAGGGTACTGGGCACAGCAGGGCACAGGGGACTGCGCACATCAGGGTACTGGGCACGGCAGGGCACAGGGTACTGGGCACATCAGGGTACTGGGCACGGCAGGGCACAGGGCACATCAGGGTACTGGGAACGGCAGGGCACAGGGTACTGGGCACATCAGGGTAATAGGCATGGCAGGGCACAGGGTACTGGGCACATCAGGGTACTGGGCACAGCAGGGCACTGGGCACATCAGGGTACTAGGCAGGGCACAGGGTACTGGGCACATCAGGGTACTAGGCATGGCAGGGTACTGGGCACGGCAGGGCACAGGGTACTGGGCACGGCAGGGTACTAGGCATGGCAGGGTACTGGGCACATCAGGGTACTGGGCACAGCAGGGCACAGGGTACTGGGCACATCAGGGTACTGGGCACAGCAGGGCACTGGGCACATCAGGGTACTGGGCAGGGCACAGGGTACTGGGCACATCAGGGTACTAGGAATGGCAGGGCACAGGGTACTGGGCACAGCAGGGCACAGGATACTGGGCACATCAGGGGACTAGGCACGGCAGGGCACAGGGTACTGGGCACATCAGGGTACTGGGCACGGCAAGGCACAGGGTACTGGGCACATCAGGGTACTGGGCACGGCAGGGCACAGGGTACTGGGCACATCAGGGTACTGGGCACGGCAGAACACAGGGTACTGGGCACGGCAGGGTACTGGGCATAGCAGGGCACATGGTATTGGGCACATCGGGGTACTAGGCATGGCAGGGCACAGGGTACTGGGCACATCAGGGTACTGGGCACTGCACTGGGCACATCAGGGTACTGGGCACGGCAGGGCACAGGGTACTGGGCACATCAGGGTACTGGGCACGGCAGGGCACAGGGTACTGGGCATATCAGGGTAATAGGCAGGGCACAGGGTACTGGGCATATTAGGGTACTAGGCATGGCAGGGCACAGGGTACTGGGCACAGCAGGGCACACTTTCCTTTCAGTTTCTTTTAATGCAGAGTAGCGCAGGAAGCGGCTCACATCTGTAATAAGTCCTTACTATCCTCTATCATGTTGCGCTATTCCCCGGCGGCCCCTCCTCTCCTCTCCCCTCCTCTCCTCTCGTTCATCTCAGATGATGTCACAAGCATACAACGAGAGGAGAGGAGGGGAGGGGCCACCGGGAACAGCGCGACATGAGAGAAGACAGTAAGAACTTATTACAGCCGCTTGTTACCCGCCCTGCTCTCTGCCCCCCCTCCCCACTCTCTGCCACGCTCTCCGCCCTGCTCTCCGCCCCGCTCTCCGCCCGCCGCTCTCTTGCCAATAGACAAGTATCGGACAGGGCATCGGCAGCATTTGCGCGAGTACAAGTACTCGCGCAAATGCTCGATACCGGTCCCGATACCGATACTAGTATCAGTATCGGGACAACCTTACTGGTCAGGCTGTGCTGATGGGAACTGGTGAGGCTGCATTAATGGGCACAGATGAGGCTGTGCTGATGGGCACTGGTGACGCTGCATTGATGGGCACTGGTGAGGCTGCATTGATGGGCACTGATCAGGCTGCATTGATGAGCACTGATCAGGCTGCATTGATGGGCACTGATCAGGCTGCATTGATGGGCATTGATGAGGCTGTGCTGATGGGCACTGGTGACGCTGCATTGATGGGCACTGGTGAGGCTGCATTTATGGGCACTGATCAGGCTGCATTGATGGGCACTGATCAGGCTGCATTGATTGGTACAGGTGAAGCTGCATTGGTGGGCACTGGTGAGGCTGTACTGATGGGCACTGGTGAGACTACATTATTGGGCACTGGTGAGGCTGCATTGATGGGCACTGGTGAGGCTGCATTTATGAGCACTGGTCAGGCTTCTCTGGTGGGCACTGATGAGGCTGCATTGCTGGGCACTGGTGAGGCTGCATTGATAGGCACTGGTGAGGCTGTGCTGATGGGCACTGGTGAGGCTGCGCTGATGGGCACTGGTGAGGCTGCATTAATGAGCACTAATCAGGCTGCACTGATGAGGCTGCATTGATTGGCACTGATGAAACTGCATTGATTGGCACTGATGAAGCTGCATTGATTGGCACTGATGAGGCTGCATTGATGGGCACTGATGAGGTTGCATTGATGGGCACTGGTGAGGCTGTGCTGATGGGCACTGGAGAGGCTGCATTAATGGTCACTAATCAGTCTGCACTGATGAGGCTGCACTGATTGACACTGATGAGTCTGCATTGATGGGCACTGATCAGGCTGCATTGATGGGCACTGACCAGGCTGCATCAATGGGTACTGGTGAAGCTGCATTGATGGGCACTAGTGAGGCTGCGCTCATGGGCACTGGTGAGACTACAGCGCGTCACGACTTCCCGAAAGAAGCTCGGGTCGGCTCGGGTCTATTCGGCGCCTGTGCACAGGCGCCGAATAGATCCGAGACGACCCGAGCTTCTTTCGGGAAGTCGTGACGCGCTGTGTGCGCCGTCGTTTAGCATGCCAATTGATTGGCATGTCAATAGGAACGCCCACTCCCGCGGGATTCCCTACCCGGAAGCCGCGGTGAATTCCACGGCTAAACGATATCTACGGGGGGAAAAAAATAAAGGTCAGTGACATTTTATATGCAGCACGGTGCTGGATGCAGTGTTAGAAATTTTTTATAGGGTGAACCTCCACTTTAAGGTGAAAAAACATGTACCTTTACAACTTCTTTAAGCAGATTGTATTGTGTATGTTCAGCTGTAAGCAGATTGTACAATCATTGTATTGTGTATGCAGATTGTAATGTGTATTCTCAGCTTAAGGAGATTGTACAATCAGATTGTATTGTGTATTCTCAGACTTAAAGCGGGGGTTCACCCTTAGAGGGCACTTTTTCCCCTTAGATTCCTGCTCGTTTTTACTAGGGGAATCGGCTATTTGTTTTAAAATATGAGCAGTACTTACCTGTTTACGAGATGCATGCTCTCCGTCGCTTCCTTCTTGATTGACAGGCTTCCGAGAGGCTTCCGACGGTCGCATCCATCGCGTCACGATTTTCCGAACGAAGCCGAACGTCGGTGCGCAGGCGCAGTATAGAGCCGCACCGACGTTCGGCTTCTTTCGGCTACGAGTGACGCGATGGATGCGACCGTCGGAAGCCTCTCGGAAGAATGTCAATCAAGAAGGAAAGCCCGCTCCCGAAGACCCATACCCGGAAGCGACGGAAGAAGATGCAGCTCGAAAACGGGTAAGTACGGATCATATTTTAATACAAATAGCCGATTCCCCTAGACCGAACGAGCAGGAAGCTAAGGGGAGAATTTTTTTTTTTTTACAAATGGGTGAACTCCCGCTTTAAGGAGATTGTACAATGAGATTGTATTGTGTATGATCAGTTTAACAAACATCTCTCCACACATGCTGGGATAAAAATACTCTTTTTATAATAAATGAACCTGGTTTAGTGTAATTTATTGATTTAAATTTACAGCATTGAACTACAACCAGATAGAACAACGTGGCTTTAGTTGTGTTATTAGCTCTCCAATCACTATGTAGATGTCATCTGCCTGCCTGTCCTCGCTCTGTACACCTCCCTGCCTGCAGTACATTATCAGCCCCGCCTCTGCAGATCACGTGAGCCCTCAGGGCTAGGAGTCAGCTGACACATGTCATGTGACCATAGCAGGAAGCATTGCTCGCACACTGACATGGAGTCAGTAAAGTTTGTGTTGTTCGGGCTCTGGATTATCTGTGTATGTGGAGAAGTTGTGGACAAGGCTGGGGGCCCAGTACCGCTCGTTATATGGCATGGGATGGGTAAGGAGGGTAATATTGGGGGGAGGCTGCTCACTTTAGTTGTAGTGTAGTACACTAATCCTCTGCTTTGTGTTCTCTCCTAACCAGGCGACTCCTGCTGTAACCCCCTCAGTATGGGGGGCATAAAGAAGCTGGTGGAGCAGCAGATCCCCGGAATCTATGTGCTGTCTCTGGAGATAGGAGACAACATAGTGCAGGTGAGTGAACACATTGTACTATGACATGGGGGACTGTGCTGTGTGTAATGTCAGCAATGACTTCCCTTTATTTCCCTTATTCTGTATTTACACACTGCCTACTAAATACCAGCTTATAATCACATTCACTTTGTATAAAAGGTATTTTTGGAACAAACAACCATAGCTGTATGATATACAAAATACAATGATATTTCTGCTTTGTTTTATTTACTTTGTGCTGGAAAGGACAAAATGTGAAGCCTGTATATATGTGTGTGTGTATATATATATATATATATATATATATATATATACACACATTTACTGCAGAGCTTTTAAACATTGCACTTTCATCTACTGAGAATCCACCCCCTTGTGTTAACTAAACCCATTGCTTTAACAGTTTCCCAAAACGGTTACATTCAAGGCATGCCGTGAATGATATTAGTCACAGTTGCTTGTGCTCTCAAGTGAACTGTCAAATGGCATAGCTGATCACATGTGCAGCACATTGGTAATTGTAGATCAAATAGAAGCTAAGATGGCTTCTATTTGATTAGCAATACCCACTACATAATGCTGTTCTACTAAATTAGGCGTCTCCAAGCTTTCTAAACAAACTCAGAGTAGAAAAGGTCCCAACGGCAGTGGGAAAAAGCAATGCACCATCTTTGGTGTCGGTGGGAGAAATTGCGTCCCATCGTTGGAGTCATTGTGCCTCATTGTTGGTGTCATTGGGAGGAATTGTGTCCCGTCGTTGGTGTCATTGGGAGGAATTGTGTCCCGTCGTTGGTGTCATTGGGAGGAATTGTGTCCCATCGTTGGTGTCATTGGGAGGAATTGTGTCCCGTCGTTGGTGTCATTGGGAGGAATTGTGTCCCGTCGTTGGTGTCATTGGGAGGAATTGTGTCCCGTCGTTGGTGTCATTGGGAGGAATTGTGTCCCGTCGTTGGGAGGAATTGTGTCCCGTCGTTGGTGTCATTGGGAGGAATTGTGTCCAGTCATTGGGAGCAATTGTGTCCCGTCGTTGGTGTCATTGGGAGCAATTGTGTCCCGTCGTTGGTGTCATTGGGAGCAATTGTGTCCAGTCGTTGGTGTCATTGAGAGCAATTGTGTCCCATCATTGGTGTCATCGGGAGGAATTGTGTCCCGTCATTAGGAGGAATTGTGTCCCATTATTGGTGTCACTGGGAGGAATTGTGTCCCGTCATTAGGAGGAATTGTGTCCCATTATTGGTGTCACTGGGAGGAATTGTGTCCCGTTGTTGGTGTCATTGGGAGGAGTTGTTTTTCTTTATCGTACATCACGGGACACAGAGCAGCATAGCCATTACATATGGTTATATAGTGCACCTTCAGGTGATGGACACTGGCACTCTCCGACAGGAAGTTCCCTCCCTATATAACCCCCACCCATAGTGGGAGTACCTCAGTTTTTTCGCCAGTGTCTTAGGTGTTGGTGCATTGAAGAGCTCTGCCTATAGTTGTCCTCTGGACCAGGGCAAGCTGACCGGATCCGTCCAAGGTGCTTCATAGCCAAAGTGGACGGTACCCGGGCCCCCAGGTCCTGGAGGGGGTTTTGCCTATAACGCTTCTCCTTTGCGAGAGCTGGACTCTGGGTTCCAGGACTGGTTTCCTGCAACCAAGTAATTCCTGTTGCCAGCAGTGCTATATAGGTCTAGGAGTGTGGTGTTCCTAATCTGGACCCCGGTACCTGAAGGTCTATGACGTTACCCACGTTTTAGGGGGAAGATTGGGCCTCTTGCAGTTGGCAATACCCTGCGGCGTGGAGAAGGTAAGAGGGGGCCTGCGGAACTTGGTTTGTCAGCAGGCCCCCACAGGGGACTCTGGGTTTAGCCCGCTTTATGCCTCTGTGCATGGGCGCCTCATTCCACAAAGTCTGAATGACAGGATGGTTTCTATGTACCCATTAATGCTTCCCCTGGCTGGTTCTGGTAGACGGCTGCATACCATAAGGTTTACAATAAGAGCTGCTATTGCGCTAGGGGGGGTCACTTGTGTAGCATGGAGGTCTTACCATCCGCGCAGCTACATAACTCCCCCGTAAGCCTGTTCGGGCGTCTCACTCCCCTGCAGCTCCACGTGTGTCTCTGCTCCTCCAGCAGCGTCCGGAACGGGCGCGCGCGCGCGCGCACGGTGTAAATAGACGCGGCGACGCTGCGTGAGGAGGCGGAGTTTTCGGGGCGGTCCCTCTTCCTGCTCTGAGAGCCTATATTAGGCTGGCAGTCGGTCTGGGTCGCCGTGGGACACGGAGCAGCGGCAGGTTAACTGCGTGAGAGCAGTACCTTGCGAAGGGAGAGTGACACCCGGTGGTGGATCTGGTGAAGTACACGTTTTCTTAAAGAGCCTGCGGCTCGTTTCTTGTTTGAAAGGCCGGTGTACTTGCAGCAGTCTGAGCCTTGCTACCCACGGCTCTATCCCAGATCAGCATAAAGGTGGCTTTACTTAGCTCATTTTGTGTGAGTTACAAGCCCTTGGGGCATTGTATTGTCCATCTTTATTAGGTTATGGGAAGTTTAATAATTTAACAGCACCCTAACCTATTAATTTTTTTGACACTTTTTTTCAAAGAGGTGTTTTTTGTCTCTGCTGATTAAAACAGTCAGTGGTGTTTAGCGGAGTACCTTGGGTTTGTATAGATGGCTCCTAAGGGCGCGGGAAGCACCAAAAATGCTAAGGCTACAAAAAAGCAGAAGGGTTCCCCATCGGGTTCGGAGGATCTTGGCCAGACCTCTGCAGTGCCTTCTTCCCTGGACAGACCAGAGGTCGTTAGCCCAGTTGAGCCATTGGGGTTGCTAGGTGCTACGGCTGGCCCTACCCAACCAACTCCCTCCTTTGTTACGGAGGAGATGTTAGCCGCCACCTTAGGCGGATTTGAGCAAAGGATGACTGCTTTATTAGCCGCATCATTTCCCGGGAAGAAACGGACTAGGTCCCCTTCCCCTAGGGTCGACTCTCCAGATGAGGAGGTCCTTTCCCAAGAAGAAATTGATTTCTTGGCGGAGCAGGGGGATGACCCCCTGGAACAGGGTTCGGAAGAATCCACAATAGAGGAACCGTTCTCAGCCTCTCAAGCAGAGAGACTATGGATACAGTCCCTAGCGGACATGGTGCGGACGGCATTTAAATTACCCTTGCCTGAACCTCAGGCTACCGTATCCTCCCTTGGTTCCTTAAAAGCTCCCCAAACCAGTGCGGTTTTTCCGGTCCATCCCTTGCTGAGGGACCTAATCTTTCAGGATTGGGCCAAACCAGATAGGATCTTTCTTCCTCCTAAGAGGTTTTCAGTTTTATATCCTTTAGAAGAAGGGTTTTCAAAAAAATGGACTGTCCCTACTGTGGACGCAGCCATTTCATGTGTCAATAAGTCCTTGACGTGTCCGGTAGACAACATTCACATGTTTAAGGATCCTGTCGATAAAAGGCTTGAAACTCTGCTAAAATCTTCCTTTGCCACCGCAGGGGCTGTAGTGCAACCAGCGGTAGCCGCCATTGGAGTATGCCAGGCATTAAAGGACCAGGCCAAACAGGTTCTAAGAGACCTCCCGGCGCAACAGGCACAGGACTTGGCTGATCTGCCTAGGGCATTATGCTTTGCCGTAGATGCCATTAAGGATTCCATCCAGCAAGCTTCTCGGTTATCCTTATTCCTGGTTCACATGAGAAGACTTTTATGGCTAAAAAATTGGTCGGCAGAGACTCCCTGTAAGAAGCTCTTAACTGGGTTTTCGTTCCAGGGGGAGAGGTTGTTTGGAGATGATCTGGATAAGTATATCCAGAAGATTTCCAGTGGCAAGAGCACTCTCCTGCCTGTTAAAAAGAGGTTTCGAGGGCCAACCTTTAAGCGCCCAAACTCTCCAGGTCCAGGTCCCTCACCCTCCCGGCAGTATCGACGGCCTGCTGGCCGTTCACCCGCAAACAGACCGCAAGGGCAAGCTTCAGGTATCAAAAAACCGTGGTTTCGCAAACCAGTTAAAGCTGCCCCTAAAGCGAATCTGTGAAGGGACGCCCCCACTCTCTCGGGTGGGGGGAAGACTCCGCTTTTTCTCGGAGCTTTGGGAGGCCAGAATCTCCGACGAATGGGTTCTGTCCTCAGTGGCTCAGGGATACAAGCTGGAGTTTTCGGGGTTTCCCCCTCCTCACTTCCAGGAGTCCAGGCTCCCAAGCGATCCAAAGAAAAGGGTCTCGCTTCTAGCAGCCCTAGATCGCCTCTTAGATCAACAAGTGATTATGGAAGTACCATCTCAGGAGCGCGGACAAGGATTTTATTCAAATCTATTTATAGTCCCAAAGCCCAACGGCGATGTAAGACCAATATTGGATCTAAAAACCCTGAACCGTTATTTAAGGGTTCGCTCCTTCCGTATGGAGTCCATTCGTTCAGTGATGGCCGCCCTACAGGGAAAAGAATTTCTCGCATCCATCGACATCAAGGATGCATACCTGCACGTGCCAATCTACCCCGGCCATTTCAGGTACCTCCGGTTTGCCTTAGGCCATCGGCATTTTCAGTTCACGGCCTTGCCCTTCGGGCTAGCCACGGCTCCCCGGGTCTTCACCAAAATTTTGGCTCCGGTGTTGGCCAACCTAAGATCCCAGGGGATCCTGGTTATGGCTTATCTAGACGATCTACTAGTCGTCGATCTTTCAGTAGCCAGCCTAAAACAGGCAGTTTGCTTAGTGGTAAATTATCTAGAATCCCTGGGTTGGGTTCTAAATCAGGACAAGTCGGCCTTGCAGCCCACAAGAAGGTTGGAGTATCTTGGGTTAATTCTAGATACTATGCAGCAGAAGGTCTTTCTTCCCCAGTCCAAGGTGGATTCTATAAAGGAATTGATCCAGGTGGTTCTAAGCCGCGCAAGGCCAACAGTTCGCCTGTGTATGCGCCTCTTGGGCAAGCTAGTGGCCACCTTCGAGGCAGTGCCCTACGCCCAGATCCACTCCCGAAAATTGCAGAAAGCAATTCTCGCAGCTTGGGACAAGAGAATCCAGGCCCTGGATCTTCCCATATCCCTGTCCCAGGCAGCCCGTCAGAGTCTGTGCTGGTGGCTGGTCCCACAGAACCTTTTGAAGGGAAGGTCGTTCTGTCCAGTTTCATGGAGGATTGTGACTACAGACGCGAGTCTTTTGGGGTGGGGCGCAGTCCTGGACGGATTAACCCAGCAAGGGAAGTGGTCAAGAGCAGAATCGATCCTGTCGATAAATGTTCTGGAGATACGAGCAATCCGGTTAGCTCTAATTGCATGGACAGATGTATTACAGGACTCCCCTGTGAGGATACAGTCCGACAACGCCACGGCTGTGGCCTACATAAACCACCAGGGCGGCACCAGAAGTCAAGCAGCCCAGAAGGAGGTGGACCGGATCTTTGCTTGGGCAGAGTCCCATGTTCCCTGCATTTCAGCAGTGTTTATCCCCGGGGTGGACAATTGGCAGGCGGATTTCCTCAGCCGCCATCAGATGTCTCCGGGAGAATGGTCCCTCCATCCCGAGGTATTTCAGGCCATCTGCCAAAGATGGGGAGTCCCGGAGGTGGACATAATGGCCTCCAGATTCAATACGAAGTTGACCAAGTTCGTGTCACGGACAAGGGATCCATTGGCCTACGGGACGGACGCCCTAGTATGTCCTTGGCATCAGTTTGCACTGATCTACGCCTTCCCTCCGTTACGGATGCTACCCCGTCTTCTTCTCAGAATTCAGGTGGAGCACAAACCAACGATTCTAGTAGCCCCCGCGTGGCCCCGGAGGCCTTGGTACTCCTTAATAATAAGGATGGCAGTGGAAGAACCTTGGGTCCTCCCGTTAAGGCCGGACCTCCTCTCACAAGGACCGTTCTTCCATCCTGCCTTACAGGCCCTAAATTTGACGGCCTGGCGGCTGAATCCCTAATTCTTAGAAACAGGGGCCTCTCTGGCCGGGTCATTCCCACCCTGATTAATGCTAGAAAGCCAGTCTCTAGGCTTATATACTATAGGGTGTGGAAGGCTTACATTACATGGTGCGAGGCTAAGAGATGGCATCCCCGCAAGTATGTCATTGGGAGAATCTTGGAATTCCTACAATTAGGAGTAGAAAAGGGACTGGCTATTAGCACAGTCAAAGGACAGGTCTCGGCCCTATCCATTTTCTTTCAGAGACCTCTGGCCTCTCACTCCTTAATGAAGTCTTTTTTGCAGGGGGTCATTCGGATTAACCCTCCAATTAAAGCTCCCCTATATCCTTGGGATCTAAACTTGGTTCTCTCGGCTTTGCAAAGCCAGCCCTTTGAACCGCTGTCTGAAATCCCGCTGGTCTTGTTGACTAGGAAACTAGTTTTTTTGGTCGCTATGGCTTCTGCCAGAAGGGTATCAGAACTGGCAGCCTTGTCATGCAAGACACCTTACTTGATTGTACATAAGGACAGGGTCGTTCTTCGGCCACATCCGTCCTTCCTTCCAAAGGTGGTATCTAGCTTTCATTTGAATCAGGACTTAATTCTTCCGTCCTTTTTTCCTGAACCTTCTTCTAAGAAGGAGAGACTCCTGCATTCCTTAGATGTGGTTAGGGCTGTTAAGATTTATCTAAAGGCCACAGCCCAGATTCGCAAGACTGAAGTCTTATTTATTCTGCCGGAAGGACCTAAAAAAGGTCAGGCAGCGTCTAAAGCCACCATTTCCAAGTGGATTAGACAAGTGATTGTACAGGCCTACGGCCTGAAAGGTAAGAGCCCGCCCTTGTCGATCAAGGCTCATTCCACAAGAGCCGTGAGCGCCTCTTGGGCAGCGTATCACCAGGTCTCCATGGCCCAAGTCTGCAAGGCAGCGACCTGGTCGTCGGTTCATACGTTCGCTAAATTTTATCAAATGGACGTTAGGAGGAACGCTGATTCAGCCTTCGGGCAGGCGGTTCTGCAGGCCGCAGTATAAGATCCTCTTGTCCTATGGCACCCGCTGTTTTTTTCTGTGCATGGTTGTTTTCCCTCCCCTCATTTGCATTGCTTGGGGACATCCCATATGTAATGGCTATGCTGCTCTGTGTCCCGTGATGTACGATAAAGAAAAAGGGATTTTTAATAACAGCTTACCTGTAAAATCCTTTTCTTGTAGTACATCACGGGACACAGAGCTCCCACCCCTCTTTTGGGGAATTTTGGGATGCATATTGCTTGCTACAAAACTGAGGTACTCCCACTATGGGTGGGGGTTATATAGGGAGGGAACTTCCTGTCGGAGAGTGCCAGTGTCCATCACCTGAAGGTGCACTATATAACCATATGTAATGGCTATGCTGCTCTGTGTCCCGTGATGTACTACAAGAAAAGGATTTTACAGGTAAGCTGTTATTAAAAATCCCTTTTTCCGTCATTGGGAGAAATTATGTCCCTTCATTGGCCTCAGTGAGAGGAATTATGCTCCATTGTTGGTATCAGTGGATGAAATGGTACATTAAGGGCCAGATAAAAGCAAGCAAAGGGCCGCAGTTTGGAGACCACTGTAATAAATGGAAAAAATAATAATCAAACATTAATAATAAGCACCATTCAATCACAGTGAACTAAATATGTATCCATATATGTTAGCGTCCACCACATCAGTAAAAAATGTTATCAGTTCTCCACTTGTAAAATATTTTCAAATTCCATTGACTTCCAATCCGTGATAGCTCCTCCTAATAAAGTGCTAAACCATTCCCCAACACTTCGTCTCACTCACAGACGACTCCTGCCTCGCATATTACTGATGGTCATATCAGTAATAAAGTCAATACATATATTCTATCACAAATTATCATGAGAACTACTGCAGCATAGTAGAGATTCTTCTTTATAAAATATGGAGTTTATATAAAGAAGAATATTCTCAAAGACAGATATGAGGACAGCAAAAACTCCCTCGTTTATAGCCCATATCCCTATTCACAGTAATAGAAACCACACATAAATTGTGATCCTTTAATTTTTTTTTTTTTTATGCAGATTGTAAAGGGGATTTTTTTTTAAATGACAAACACGGCATACTTACCTGCTATATGCAGTCCCAGTCCTCTTCCTGGGTCCCTTGCCGGTTTCACTGGGTGCTTTCTCCTGCTGCGTGCCCCCATAGCAAGCTGCTTGCTATAGGTCACTCATGCATGCTTGATTCTGAGCCATGGCTTGGGCCCTTCACACCACAAAAATGCACTCCAGATCCATTCCGCATCCATTTCTGCATGTGCCTTTTTGACATGCTCTGGTGCATTTTTGATGCATTTCTGGATGCATTCCAGGTGTTTTTTTTATTTTATTTTTTTACACTGTTGTGTTGTTTTTTTTATTTTATTTTTTAATGTACTGGGGTCACACTGGACTGCATGTTTTTGCTATACAGAAGGGTTTGGGAAGGTAATGTTTACTACAATTTACCCTGACTGTACTGTGCTAGGAGATCCTAATCTGTTGTAAACCATATTTGAACACTCTCCATCCTAAATAAGGGTTAAAAATCTAAATAAGGACAGAATGCATTTCCACTTTTCTTCTGTTTTTGTAGCAAGGCTTACAGCTTGCTCCAAATAGAAAAGGCAAGAAATATTTTATTTTTGAATTATTTATAAGGATAAAGCTAGAGGTTGACCGATTATATCGGCCGATATTCGGCCATTTTGGAGAAATCGGCTCATTTATTATCCAAATTAGGCCGATATTTAACACTGGCCGCACCTGGGTCAGTAGAGTGTGGAGAAGGAACGTGGGGTTCCTCCTCCCTTCTCCACACTCTGTCTGCAGAGCAGCGCCGCGGTGTGTGAAACAGTATGCAGAGAGAAGGGAGCTGTCATTAGTGAGGTTGGATGTCGGGGTGGGCGGGACCCAGCTATCAAACACCAGCCAATGTTATGAGATCTGGGTGGACCGCTAAAGAAAGGGGCGGGCCACATACATGTAACAGCCCGGTCATTGGCTGGATAGCTGCTGGGGCCCGCCCACCTCCGACATCACGCTGAATCTGTGGGTCTCTCTCTCGTGCTCTTGATGAAGGTCATCTGCTGATCTCTCTCCCTCTCTCCCTCCTGTAGTGTGGACTTTTAATGCCAACTATAATCACAGGTAGTGTTACTCGCTGTGTCTCCGACTTTGTGGTGTCTCGTAGCAAGTGACACCTATGCTGAAATCAGGACATAGGGTCTCCTCCAGCCCCTCCCACTTCACATTCCTCACCAGTCAGCTGACCTCTAGTCTCTGCCCACCAGCCATGCCATGAACTGAATGGGTGGCTGCGGGCTCCAAGAACAGCCCAGCTGGGCGGCCACAGGCTCCAGGGACAGTCCTGCTGGGCAGCCGCAAAAAGGCTGGGAGAGCGTTGCAGGCTTTAGGAACAGCCCAAGATTCGGTGACCCCTGGCAAATTATCATTTCGACACCCAGTTTGAGAACCACTGCTCTACATAAAGATGGCATAGGCTATAAGAAGATTGCCAAGACCCTGAAACTGAGCTGCAACTTGGTGGCCAAGACCATACAGCGGCTTATCAGGACAGATTCCACTCGGAACAACTCGCCGTGGTTGAGCAAAGAAGTTGAGTGCACGTGCTCAGCGTCATATGCAGAGGTTGTCTTTGGGAAATAGACATATGAGTGCTGCCAGAATTACTTCAGAGGTTGAAGGGGTGGGGGGGTCAGTCTGTCAGTGCTCAGACCATACGCCGCACACTGCATCAAATCGGTCTGCATGGCTGTCATGCCAGAAGAAAGCCTCTTCTAAAGATGATGCACAAGAAAGCCCGCAAACAGTTTGAAGACAAGCAGACTGAGGACATTGATTACTGGAACCATATCCTGTGGTCTGATGAGACCAAGAAAAACGTATTTGGTTCAGATGGTGTTAAAGCGGGAGTTCACCCATTTAAAAAAAAAAAAAAAATCTCCCCTTAGCTTCCTGCTCGTTCGGTCTAGGGGAATCGGCTATTTATATTAAAATATGTGCAGTACTTACCCGTTTTCGAGCTGCATCTTCTTCCGTCGCTTCCGGGTATGGGTCTTCGGGAGCCGGCGTTCCTTCTTGAGTGACAGCCTTCCGAGAGGCTTCCGACGGTCGCATCCATCGCGTCACTCGTAGCCGAAAGAAGCCGAACGTCGGCGCGGCTCTATACTGCGCCTGCGCACCGACGTTCGGCTTCTTTCGGAAAATCGTGACGCGATGGATGCGACCGTCGGAAGCCTCTCGGAAACCTGTCAATCAAGAAGGAACGCCCATTCCCGAAGCCCATACCCGGAAGCGACGGAGAGGATGCGTCTCGTAAACGGGTAAGTACTGCACATATTTTAAAATAAATAGCCGATTCCCCTAGTAATAACGAGCAGGAATCTAAGGGGGAAAAGTGCCCTCTAAGGGTGAACCCCCGCTTTAAGTGTGTGTGTGGCGGCAACCAGGTGAGGAGTACAAAGACAAGTGTGTCTTTCCTACAGTCAAGCATGGTGGTGGGAGTGTCATGGTCTGGGGCTGCATGAGTGCTGCCGGCACTGGGGAATTACAGTTCATTGAGGGAACAATAAATGCCAACATGTACTGTGACATACTGAAGCAGAGCATGATCCCCTCCCTTCAGAGACTGGGCTGCAGGGCAGTATTCCAACATAACGACCCCGAACATACCTCCAAGACGGCCACTGCCTTGTCATAGAATCTGAGGGTAAAGGTGATGGACTGGCCAAGCATGTCTCCAGACCTAAACCCTATTGAGCATCTGTGGGGCATCCTCAAAGGGAAGGTGGAGGTGTGCAAGGTCTCTAACATCAACCAGCTCTGTGATGTCGTCATGGAGGAGTGGAAGAGGAATCCAGTGGCAACCTGTGAAGCTCTGGTGAACTCCATACTCAAGAGGGTTAAGGCAGTGCTGGAAAAGGATGGTGGCCACACAAAATATTGACACTATGGGCCCAATTTAGACATTTTCACTTAGGGGTGTACTCCATTTTGTTGCCAGCCGTTTAGACATTAATGGCTGTGTGTTGAGTTATTTTGAGGGGACAGCAAATTTACACTGTTATACAAGCTGTACACTCACTACTTTACATTGTAGCAAAGTGTCATTTCTTCAGTGTTGTCACATGAAAAGGTATAATAAAATATTTACAAAAATGGAAGGGGTGTACTCACTTTTGTGAGATACTGTATATACAACAGTATTGAGGTGGTTAAAAGGAAAGCAAAAAGCTTACATTTTCCCTAGCTGTGCATCACCATTATTTACAGTGTTCCTCTGGTGTTTTGACAGTAATTCTGCTGTGGATGAGGAAGGACAGAGTTTACTGATAACGATAAGATAGAAGTTTGGACATCATAAATTCAGAGTACAAATGTTTATCAGGATAGTGAAAATATTTTTTTTTTATGACTGTTTTCACTTCCGTTTGTGGTTGATCACGTGTTTACATAATGTAATTTTACTTTTGCAGTCACATTCAGCCTCCTTTGCATATCCAGCACAAGAACTCCTTCCGCATTTGTCTGTTGCCTGCATACACATAAAGAGAATAGGGTTGATAACTAAAGAAGTGGAGTGTGTTCACTTTCAAAGTGCATTTTCAGTAAGCTCAGTGAGCTTTTTTTTTTTTGCAAAGTATACTGTGTTATTTATAATAAAAAAAATCCCCCATTTTCCTAGCTCATTTAGTGAGTTTTATTTGCAAATAAATTTTCATTGTGTGCCACCTTATTTATTAAGCGAAGTGAAAATTCACTTTGAAAGTAAACACGCCTTTTTTATTTGTGAAACCTTAAATAAAAAATATTGAAACCAGAAGTAAACATGCTTTACACTTTGGAAATTTACAGTGTATATTAAAAATGTATACACCTTCTCCCTGTTTAAAACGGAAGTTGTCAAATGCCAGAACCTGTCTGGACCACAGCTCCACACATTAGCAAATTAATCTCACACCCCTACTAAACTACTATAAGATGAGGCTAGACTTTTCAATCTTCAACCTCCTCATTGTAATCCAATTCTCATACCAGCTGGCACTTGCCTTTTTAGATGGCTGTAAAATGCATTCAGAAATGGGGAGATCGGTAGACTGATAATATCACAAGCAAAAACCTCACCTCTACAGTCTCCTACAGTATTATAACTGCTATTAGGTATACAGTCTATTTTCAGTAGGTTATTTGTAAAGCAGAACTTCATCCAAAAGGAGAAGTTCTGCTCTTCCTTCTCCTCTTTTTACATTTGGCACTTTCTTCCCTTTTTTTTTTTTGTGGGGGATTTTGACAGGTACCTGCTCTCCCCACTTCTAATCATATCACTGCTGCGATCTGAGCAGAAGTTCAGCCCCAGTCCTTCCCCCGCAGCCTTCTGGGACACATCACAGGTTCCAGAAGACTGGGAGACCATTTTCAAATCACAGCATGGCTCACACATGCGCAGTTGGAAACCAGCTATGAACCCGCAAGGCATCCCTGCCAGTTTCCCTTAGTCAAGATGCCAATGCCTGGACCCAAAGCCGATTGAAGAATCGGCTTGGATGAAGACGGCATCAGAGGGCAGGTAAGTGTCCTTATATTAAAAGTCAGCAGCTGCGGACTTTAATTTCTTATGGGGGACTGGAGCTCCTCTTTTAACCTCCTGTAGGTTTTTTGTGATATAGAATACTTTTAGTTGCAAAACTCACACAATTATTATCTGCATAGTCGGTGAACCTATATAATTTTCCCTTTTGTTAGAATATTTTAATAAAATACTGTGTGCATTGTACCTAATTTTTCACATTACTATGTGTGTGCTATGTATACATCAATTTTTTTCTTTTTTTTTTCCCCACAGGACATGGAGAATAGCTTTTTCCTAAATGTAAATAAGCAGGTAGACATCGCTTGTGATCAGCTTGCTAAAGACCCAAATCTTCAGCAGGGCTACAACAGCATGGGCTTCTCCCAGGGCGGACAGTTTTTGTAAGTATTTCCTGTAGCTGGATATTTTTTCATATTGGACATAAAGTGGCACGCACCACTTATTAAACAAGATAAGGACCACCTTCTTCTAGCATCACCTCTTGAAAAGTAGCCTTTTTTTTTTCTCTTTTACTGGATATATAAAATGAATAGAAGGAATAGGAAAACTGGGCTAATCTTAAAGTGGAGGTTCACCCAAAAAATCCATTTTTAACATTAGCTTGAGGCTAATTACGGGAAGCAGAATCGGGTGTTTTTTTCCCCTCCCCTCCCTAATTCTGAGACATACATTAAATAGCAGCTAGACTCAGTTTACTGCAGCAGATCATGCAGCAATTGCGATTGGTTGCCAGAGGTTGCAGCATATCATTGAGAAAAAACAAGATGCGCTACACATAATAATATATAAATATATCCAAAACCGAATAAAATTAATCATCCGTGAATAATATGAGGAATATAAATGAACAACAAATTATCAAAAAAGTCCTTGATAAAAGCAAAAAAAGTCCTTTCACCAGTGAATATGAAAAGAAAAGTCCATATTGGTAAGTGACAATCCAATAAGAAGAGACCTCCACCAAACGAGTAATGAATCTGCTTACCAGATTCCCGGTGGTCTCTTAGTTAAAAGATGACCCCAGGTAGCATGAAGATTTTAAACTCTGCAGAGTAAAGGCTTGTGTGGACAATCCGGATATCGATCTCGGTTGCACTCCCGTGTTGAAGGATACGATGACCATACCACATAAAAAACATAGGAGGCCACAATAGTGTAAATCCGTAAAAAATGTATTTATTTAAAAATTAAGACAAAAACACACTTACAGATTAGTAGTTTTTGAAAGGCTTATCAAGTTGAAGCTCCGGCCGGAAGCAGACCAGACAGCCCATCAATGGTGTGGAAAAATGCAGTCAACGGGGGGTGATACCGATGTGGATGCACGTTCCGCCCGACCTGGTTTCGCGACAAATCGCTTCCTCTGGGGCACAGGCAACACACCGTATCACCCCCCTTAAAATGGCAAAACGCCAATGTGGGAGGAACTGACGTCATCAGCCGCGCCTGCGCATGACTGGATAAACCAAGCCTCATCCTGGAACCAAACCAGTAATAGTGCGCATGCGCTGACGGGACGTATGCCGAAAAAAACGCTTGTAATAGCGTTAATATTCTCATATGTTGCTCACAACACGGCGTGCATTAAAAACAAGTAGGCTCCCGCAGCGCAACATAAAAAACAGCTGCGGGAAACACAATCAATGGATTCGTTATTGGGACGCAGGGATCACTTCCGCATCACGTGGTCACTCGCGATCACGTGAAACGTCAGCAGCGTGATGATGTGACTAAACGGAGGAGCCCTACGTGACAATGTAAATTAAAAACAAGCATTCTACATGGAAATGCTAGTCAAGCCTCGTTTTGGTAAAAACCAAAAAACCAAAGGTGCCGATCAATTGGTCATATTACAACCAATTACACGGCTCTGTTGGGGAAAGGCTGGATGAACGCTCCAGAGACCGGACGCAGCAAGAGAACTGAATGCTGCAGCGTGATCTGATAGCGATAATCATCTGTTGCAACTGGCATAAGTAGTGCTCATTAACCACTTGCCGTCGCCGCACCGTCATTTTACGTCCACAAGGTGGCTCTCCTAGGCGAGACCACGTAAATGGACGTCCTACCTTTTAGCCGCCACTAGGGGCCCCCCGCTCGCCCCCGACTCCCGTGCGTGTGCCCGGCGGGCGCGATCGCCGCCGGGCACACGCGATCGCTCGGTACAGAGCGGGGAACGGGAGCTGTGTGTGTAAACACACAGCTCTCGTTCCTGTCAGCAGGGGAAATGCTGATTTTCTGTTCATACAATGTATGAACAGAAAATCAGTGTTTCCCCTAGTGAGGCCACCCCCCCCCCACAGTAAGAACACACCCAGGCATACTTAACCCCTTCCCCGCCCCCTAGTGTTAACCCCTTCACTGCCAGTGGCATTTTTATAGTAATCTAATGCATTTTTATAGCACTGATCGCTATAAAAATGCCAATGGTCCCAAAAATGTGTCAAAAATGTCCGAAGTGTCCGCCATAATGTCGCAATACCGAAAAAAAAATCGCTGATCGCCGCCATTACTAGTAAAAAAAATATTAATAAAAATGCCATAAAAATACCCCCTATTTTGTAAACGCTATAACTTTTGCGCAAACCAATCAATAAACGCTTATTGCGATTTTTTTTTTACGAAAAATATGTAGAAGAATACGTATCGGCCTAAACTGAGGAAAAAAAATGTTTTTTTATATATTTTTGGGGGATATTTATTACAGCAAAAAGTAAAAAATATTCATTTTTTTCAAAATTGTCGCTCTATTTTTGTTTATAGCGCAAAAAATAAAAAACGCAGAGGTGATCAAATACCACCAAAAGAAAGCTCTATTTGTGGGAAAAAAAGGACGCCAATTTTGTTTGGGAGCCACGTCGCACGACCGCGCAATTGTCTGTTAAAGCGACGCAGTCCCGAATCGCAAAAAGTACTCTGGTCTTTGGGCAGCAATATGGTCCGGGGGGTAAGTGGTTAAGATAAAATTAAAAATTAAGAAAAATAAAACGACTAAATGAGCATAAAAAATCCACACTAAAAAGATGGAATTTAAAGATGCCAACAACCCCCAAATAAAATTGGAACCTGGAAAAAAATATATAAAAGCTGCGTCCCAATGTAGGTGATAAACTGGGATACAAATCTTGATCACAGCAGATTAGTGACTAACATATTGTAATTAAACAACAGTGAGAGCCCTATAGATAGATTCTGATATGTTGACATTCAAGTATTCAGAACCACATGTTTGAAAAGGGCAAACTACTCCATAGTTAGACCATAAAAACCTTAATAAAAAACATTATTCAGACAATATTTAAAGAAACCATATACATTTAAATAATACATGATAACATAATAAGAACTAAATAAAATGACACATAATAGCATAATATGGACTAGGTGAGTGAATCCAAGAGTTATTTATAAAGGCATTAATATCTGTGTCGATATTCAGCCCATATGGCGTATAGGTTTTAACCCTATGGATCCACGCCATTTCCTGCCTGGATATTTCACGTACAAGGTTACTACCCCTCCAGTGCGGGCGATATTTGTCAATCCCAACAAACAACGTATTTGAGGGATCTCTATTATGTTTTAAATCAAAATGTCTAGAAACAGAGTGTTTATCGAATCCTGCCCTAATTTTAGCGATATGCTCATTTAACCTAACTGACAAGGCTCTTTTAGTGCGGCCAATGTATTGCAGACCGCAGGGGCACTGGATGAGGTATATAACCCCTTTAGTCGAACAGGTTATAAATGGTTCGACCTCAAAGGTTTTATTAGTTGCTGTGGATTGGAAGGAACAAATCTTCCTATTTTTGCAACTATTTAAAGAGCAGACTTGACATCGTTTGCACCTAAAATACCCCGTTAGGTTCTCAAGGAATGTCCTAGTAGCCCTAGGGGGGTCATGTACACTGGGGGCAATACGGCTCCCAATCGTAGACGCACCCCTAAACACCACGTTAGGTCTATCCGGAAGCAATGGCGCTAAGACCTGATCAGTTGTCAAAATGTGCCAATGCTTCTGGATAAGCTTCTTAACACTGAAGTGTTGAGCAGAAAATGTGGTGATAAAGGGTAAAGAAAAACTCTCAGTTGGAGACCCTTTAACCTTGTCTGCCAATAATGTTGGCCTATCGGTGTTTCTAGCTCTCTCCATTGCCTGTGAAAGAGTAGATTTGTCATACCCCTTCTCTTCGAACCTTTTGGAAAGGACTAAGGCCTGCTTTTCAAACGTCAGGGGGTTGGAACAATTGCGTTTAAGGCGCATAAATTGGCCCAGGGGGACAGATTTTAACCATGCTGGCAAATGGCAACTGTCCAGAGGTATGTATGAGTTGCGGTCAGTTGGTTTAAAAAAGGTGGATGTCACAAATCTACCATTATCAATGGTGATCTGGAGATCCAAAAAATGGATAGACTGCTGGCTGGATTCGTAATTAAATTTAATGCCCCTGGTATTCTGATTCAAGTGGGCCATAAAGATAAGAAGATCAAGACTCACTGCCATCCCAAAGGAGGAGGACGTCATCGATATACCTCGACCAGAGTAGTACCTCCGGTCGACGTTGACAATCGATGACATCCTCCTCCCACTTGGCCATGAACAGGTTGGCCAAGCTGGGGGCATATTTAGCCCCCATGGCCACACCTCTATCCTGTCTATAAAAGGTGTTATCAAACAGGAAATAGTTATGAGTGGCCGCATACTTCAATAGAGTCATGATGAAATCTATTTGTATCTGTACCAGGCCGGACTGTCTTGTCAAGTATAACAGTACAGCCTCAAGTCCCAAGTGATGTGGAATTATGGTGTAGAGGGAGGTCACATCAGCTGTGACCATCCATATGCCTGACTTGGGAGAGATACTGGCTAATGTATTAATCACCTGCTTCGTATCTCTGATGTACGAGGGGATTTTCTGTACAAGTGGTTGCAGGAAAAAATCAATGTACTTGCCCACCCGGGACGTAATGGAATCGATACCACTCACAATGGGACGTCCCGGGGGGCAAGTTTGATTTTTGTGGATTTTGGGTAGATAGTATATAACGGGAGTCCTCGGGGCACTCGGTAACAGGAAGAGTGCTTCCTTGCTGTTCAGAATACCCCTCTGGAGCCCCCGCTTAACCAGCCCTTCAAGTTCTTTTTTGTAACTGACTACTGGGTCCCTATTAAGGGGAGTATAGGTGTCCTCATCATCAACCAAACGATGCATTTCCTTCAAGTAGTCGCTCTGGTCAAGGATGACTATGCCACCGCCCTTGTCGGCCGGTCTAATCACTAGAGACTTGTTAAGGCATAGGGATTCAAGACCATTAGTCAAGTTCCTATTCAAATTGGATTTGCGTATTTTGAGCTTATCCAAATCGTTCAGGACGACATCCCTGAATACCTTAATACTCGGGGCCAGAGAACCTGGCGGATTGAATAATGAGGCATTAGCCAAAGATGAATGTTGAAATTCATTGACAGTCTGTTGACTAGAAAGGGGATTGGAGAGGAAGTATCGCTTTATACTTAGACGTCTGGTGAATTTGTGTACGTCCATATATGTTTGGAACTTGCTAAGATTTCTAGGTGGGGCATATTTCAGTCCTTTATCTAGAAGCTTAGTCTCCGAATCGGTCAGTGTCTGTTGGCTAAGATTAAAGATACCTATTCCTAGGTTCTCTTTCGTTTTGGACGACTGGGCCCTCCTCCCCCCTCTGGTGCCTCTCTTCGTCCTGTGTTGCCTCCCAGATCGGGTAGGGCCCTGCGAAAATCCCAATTCTGATTAAATGGGTTAATGGGAGGGTTAGCAGGGTAATTGAAACCCTGATGGGCACCGGACGTCTCTGGGTAACCTAGAGGGTATGGGAATGGGTTCCTCATTGGATTAGAAAAACCAAAGCCCGCCCTACTAGGTGTGTGACCACTGATGTTATCAAATTCGGATAGGGGCAAAAAGCGGTTCTGTGTTGGAACATTAAAACCATAACCGCCTTGACCAAAATCCTGTTGATACCCATAATTGGAACCGGGAAAGCCCATATTAGGAGGTGGAACCCTTTGGTTAGCTGGAATTCTCGTCCACATCCGAGGAGATGAATGTTGGTCATAGTGCACCACACCACGTCCTGAATTATTCCCATTGTAAGACCCTTTAGGGCCTGACCCCCTCTGATTAGGTCCCCTAGGAGGACCTTTGGTTTTCCGGGTATTGTTGGGAACTTGAGTTGGGACCCCCTGACGAGGGGGATGTGAAATAACACGTGGTAGTGAGGAGATAGGTGTCGGTGGGGGGGATCACGCCACTATAAGGTTGTGGCGTGGTGTCCATTGTTGAATCACCCTTGTTATTAAGGGAGAGCTTTTTCTGCCATAAGAATACAAGACCTGATTTGTAATTATCACTGTCCCTAATGAACTTTTTCTTTTTGGCTTTTTGTTCCTTCTCCTCCTTATCCAGTGTTTTAAGCAAATTAGTAGAGTGGGTGTTATACTCGTCGCCGTTATGGTTTTAATGTTCCAACACAGAACCGCTTTTTGCCCCTATCCGAATTTGATAACATCAGTGGTCACACACCTAGTAGGGCGGGCTTTGGTTTTTCTAATCCAAAGAGGAACCCATTCCCATACCCTCTAGGTTACCCAGAGACGTCCGGTGCCCATCAGGGTTTCAATTACCCTGCTAACCCTCCCATTAACCCATTTAATCAGAATTGGGATTTTCGCAGGGCCCTACCCGATCTGGGAGGCAACACAGGACGAAGAGAGGCACCAGAGGGGGGAGGAGGGCCCAGTCGTCCAAAACGAAAGAGAACCTAGGAATAGGTATCTTTAATCTTAGCCAACAGACACTGACCGATTCGGAGACTAAGCTTCTAGATAAAGGACTGAAATATGCCCCACCTAGAAATCTTAGCAAGTTCCAAACATATATGGACGTACACAAATTCACCAGACGTCTAAGTATAAAGCGATACTTCCTCTCCAATCCCCTTTCTAGTCAACAGACTGTCAATGAATTTCAACATTCATCTTTGGCTAATGCCTCATTATTCAATCCGCCAGGTTCTCTGGCCCCGAGTATTAAGGTATTCAGGGATGTCGTCCTGAACGATTTGGATAAGCTCAAAATACGCAAATCCAATTTGAATAGGAACTTGACTAATGGTCTTGAATCCCTATGCCTTAACAAGTCTCTAGTGATTAGACCGGCCGACAAGGGTGGCATAGTCATCCTTGACCAGAGCGACTACTTGAAGGAAATGCATCGTTTGGTTGATGATGAGGACACCTATACTCCCCTTAATAGGGACCCAGTAGTCAGTTACAAAAAAGAACTTGAAGGGCTGGTTAAGCGGGGGCTCCAGAGGGGTATTCTGAACAGCAAGGAAGCACTCTTCCTGTTACCGAGTGCCCCGAGGACTCCCGTTATATACTATCTACCCAAAATCCACAAAAATCAAACTTGCCCCCCGGGACGTCCCATTGTGAGTGGTATCGATTCCATTACGTCCCGGGTGGGCAAGTACATTGATTTTTTCCTGCAACCACTTGTACAGAAAATCCCCTCGTACATCAGAGATACGAAGCAGGTGATTAATACATTAGCCAGTATCTCTCCCAAGTCAGGCATATGGATGGTCACAGCTGATGTGACCTCCCTCTACACCATAATTCCACATCACTTGGGACTTGAGGCTGTACTGTTATACTTGACAAGACAGTCCGGCCTGGTACAGATACAAATAGATTTCATCATGACTCTATTGAAGTATGCGGCCACTCATAACTATTTCCTGTTTGATAACACCTTTTATAGACAGGATAGAGGTGTGGCCATGGGGGCTAAATATGCCCCCAGCTTGGCCAACCTGTTCATGGCCAAGTGGGAGGAGGATGTCATCGATTGTCAACGTCGACCGGAGGTACTACTCTGGTCGAGGTATATCGATGACGTCCTCCTCCTTTGGGATGGCAGTGAGTCTGATCTTCTTATCTTTATGGCCCACTTGAATCAGAATACCAGGGGCATTAAATTTAATTACGAATCCAGCCAGCAGTCTATCCATTTTTTGGATCTCCAGATCACCATTGATAATGGTAGATTTGTGACATCCACCTTTTTTAAACCAACTGACCGCAACTCATACATACCTCTGGACAGTTGCCATTTGCCAGCATGGTTAAAATCTGTCCCCCTGGGCCAATTTATGCGCCTTAAACGCAATTGTTCCAACCCCCTGACGTTTGAAAAGCAGGCCTTAGTCCTTTCCAAAAGGTTCGAAGAGAAGGGGTATGACAAATCTACTCTTTCACAGGCAATGGAGAGAGCTAGAAACACCGATAGGCCAACATTATTGGCAGACAAGGTTAAAGGGTCTCCAACTGAGAGTTTTTCTTTACCCTTTATCACCACATTTTCTGCTCAACACTTCAGTGTTAAGAAGCTTATCCAGAAGCATTGGCACATTTTGACAACTGATCAGGTCTTAGCGCCATTGCTTCCGGATAGACCTAACGTGGTGTTTAGGGGTGCGTCTACGATTGGGAGCCGTATTGCCCCCAGTGTACATGACCCCCCTAGGGCTACTAGGACATTCCTTGAGAACCTAACGGGGTATTTTAGGTGCAAACGATGTCAAGTCTCCTCTTTAAATAGTTGCAAAAATAGGAAGATTTGTTCCTTCCAATCCACAGCAACTAATAAAACCTTTGAGGTCGAACCATTTATAACCTGTTCGACTAAAGGGGTTATATACCTCATCCAGTGCCCCTGCGGTCTGCAATACATTGGCCGCACTAAAAGAGCCTTGTCAGTTAGGTTAAATGAGCATATCGCTAAAATTAGGGCAGGATTCGATAAACACTCTGTTTCTAGACATTTTGATTTAAAACATAATAGAGATCCCTCAAATACGTTGTTTGTTGGGATTGACAAACATCGCCCGCACTGGAGGGGTAGTAACCTTGTACGTGAAATATCCAGGCAGGAAATGGCGTGGATCCATAGGGTTAAAACCTATACGCCATATGGGCTGAATATCGACACAGATATTAATGCCTTTATAAATAACTCTTGGATTCACTCACCTAGTCCATATTATGCTATTATGTGTCATTTTATTTAGTTCTTATTATGTTATCATGTATTATTTAAATGTATATGGTTTCTTTAAATATTGTCTGAATAATGTTTTTTATTAAGGTTTTTATGGTCTAACTATGGAGTAGTTTGCCCTTTTCAAACATGTGGTTCTGAATACTTGAATGTCAACATATCAGAATCTATCTATAGGGCTCTCACTGTTGTTTAATTACAATATGTTAGTCACTAATCTGCTGTGATCAAGATTTGTATCCCAGTTTATCACCTACATTGGGACGCAGCTTTTATATATTTTTTTCCAGGTTCCAATTTTATTTGGGGGTTGTTGGCATCTTTAAATTCCATCTTTTTAGTGTGGAATTTTTATGCTCATTTAGTCGTTTTATTTTTCTTAATTTTTAATTTTATCTTAATGAGCACTACTTATGCCAGTTGCAACAGATGATTATCGCTATCAGATCACGCTGCAGCATTCAGTTCTCTTGCTGCGTCCGGTCTCTGGAGCGTTCATCCAGCCTTTCCCCAACAGAGCCGTGTAATTGGTTGTAATATGACCAATTGATCGGCACCTTTGGTTTTTTGGTTTTTACCAAAACGAGGCTTGACTAGCATTTCCATGTAGAATGCTTGTTTTTAATTTACATTGTCACGTAGGGCTCCTCCGTTTAGTCACATCATCACGCTGCTGACGTGTCACGTGATCGCGAGTGACCACGTGATGCGGAAGTGATCCCTGCGTCCCAATAACGAATCCATTGATTGTGTTTCCCGCAGCTGTTTTTTATGTTACGCTGCGGGAGCCTACTTGTTTTTAATGCACGCCGTGTTGTGAGCAACATATGAGAATATTAACGCTATTACAAGCGTTTTTTTCGGCATACGTCCCGCCAGCGCATGCGCACTATTACTGGTTTGGTTCCAGGATGAGGCTTGGTTTATCCAGTCATGCGCAGGCGCGGCTGATGACGTCAGTTCCTCCCACATTGGCGTTTTGCCATTTTAAGGGGGGTGATACGGTGTGTTGCCTGTGCCCCAGAGGAAGCGATTTGTCGCGAAACCAGGTCGGGCGGAACATGCATCCACATCGGTATCACCCCCCGTTGACTGCATTTTTCCACACCATTGATGGGCTGTCTGGTCTGCTTCCGGCCGGAGCTTCAACTTGATGAGCCTTTCAAAAACTACTAATCTGTAAGTGTGTTTTTGTCTTAATTTTTAAATAAATCAATTTTTTACGGATTTACACTATTGTGGCCTCCTATGTTTTTTATGTGGTATGGTCATCGTATCCTCCAACACGGGAGTGCAACCGAGATCGATATCCGGATTGTCCACACAAGCCTTTACTCTGCAGAGTTTAAAATCTTCATGCTACCTGGGGTCATCTTTTAACTAAGAGACCACCGGGAATCTGGTAAGCAGATTCATTACTCGTTTGGTGGAGGTCTCTTCTTATTGGATTGTCACTTACCAATATGGACTTTTCTTTTCATATTCACTGGTGAAAGGACTTTTTTTGCTTTTATCAAGGACTTTTTTGATAATTTGTTGTTCATTTATATTCCTCATATTATTCACGGATGATTAATTTTATTCGGTTTTGGATATATTTATATATTATTATGTGTAGCGCATCTTCTTTTTTCTCTGTTTTCACTGTTTGTATATATCCAGTAAGGTGCAGCTTCACTTTATCACATTTGATTATCACACAGTAGCATTTATCTTTCTACCACTTAACACATTAGCGCAGTTGCTTTTCCAATTTTTCACACATGCAGCATATCCTTGCCACTCACTGACTGGTTTCTAGGAGTTAAATGGTTGCTAGAGGTTACTGCACATCCTTACCGCTCACTGATTGGTTGCTAGAGGCTACTGCATGGTTGAGAAGTGAGCCATGTACAGAGTGCCGGGGTGAGCTACATGCAGACTGCAGGGTTGAAGGGTGCGCTATGTTCAAATTGCAGGGTTGAAGGGGAGAGCTTTTCTCCCTCCCCAAATCCTCTCCAAGCATCTAGAAAACCTCAGGCCCCGTACACACGACAGAGGAACTCGACGTGCTTGGCACGTCGAGTTCCTCGTCGAGTTTTGGGATGAAGCCGCCGAGGAGCTCGGCGGGCCGGCTTCTCCCATAGAAGAACGAGGACAACGAGAAAATAGAGAACATGTTCTCTATTTTCTCGTCGAGTTCCTCGGCGGCTCCATCGGGCCAAAACTGTACAGACGACAGAGATTCTCGGCAGAATCCGGGTTTTGACAGAGTTTCTCGGCGAATTCTGCCGAGAATCTCTGTCGTGTGTACGAGGCCTCAGAGTGCAGCTACAGAAGAGCAGCTAAACTTACAGAATGTTTGTGCAGGCTACTGGCTTCACGAGGAGTTTGTGCCTGTGTACATTCCCTGCCCCTCGGCTCTCATATAGAGATGTGTAGAGCAGAGAGTGCTGTCACTTGTAAATACAGAAGCAGCACTTCTGTATTTACAAGTGACAGTAGTGGGCAGCCAACAAGTGGTGGAACTCTGGTGAGCAGCAGCACAGGCTCAATTAGCAGCTGCTTTGAGCCTCCTCCCCCCCCCCCTCCCACAATGGCAGCTGCCCTATTTGCCCTGCATTAAAGACGAACCTGATTGTGTGAAAACAGATGTGAAAAGTATGTTCACTTGTGTTTCCAGGAACTCTAATGCTTTATATCTGGCTCTTTGTACAAGTATCCACATGGCCTAAATACTGAAAGGCAATGCCATTTTTTATAAATCATTATTAGTATGACACTGATCAGTATAGCTATAGTTGTACCAAGAAATAACAATTGGACCCATACAATTGCAATTGGTTTCCTAACGGCACATGCTGTACATTTCACCTTCAGGTGACAGAACATTCTGTATATATTGCAGGAGGGCTGTTGCCCAGAGATGTCCCTCACCTCCTATGAAGAATCTCATTTCAGTTGGAGGACAGCATCAAGGTACATTTTTCCACTTTTATTCGTGCCTCAAATACAAGAAACAGTTGTAACCATTTTTATTTTTTTTTATTTTTAAAGGAAGGACTAACCATTTTTTAATCGTACATCACAGGGCACTAAATATTCATGGCTACTTGGGTTACGTGGCCACCTCCATGTGCATGGACACAGGCCAAAAAAAAGGCATAACCCCTCCCAGTTCAGCTAAGCCTCAGTTTCTGGCTAGTGTCTGTGGGTGATGGGTGTGCCTGCCCTGTGCCCTACCTGGTCTTTCCTCTTTAAACATTTACTAATAATTTACCAGGTAGATGTTCGCATTTCCAGGGACACCAGTTTTGGGCAAAAGGTCTTTAGTGGGGTTCCCCCATTCTGTTTTAGGCATGCTGGCCTTGTTGCTGTGTTGCCCAACCCTCCTGTTCAGTAGTTTGGGACATACCAAGTAGTCATAAATATGAATTGCCCTGTGTCTTTGATGTACAAAAACTAAAAATTTTTTTATTTATTTATCCGTAAAATCGTTTTCTTGGAGTACATCACAGGACGCAGGGATGGTTTCCTTCTTGTATCTGTCTTCCTCATTGCTTGCTACAAAACTGAGGTGTAGCTGAGCTGGAAGAGAGCGATGCCTGACCTGGGAATCCTTCCTCTTTTTGTTATTTTTATTTATCAGTTTTTTTTTTTTTTTTTGGCCAGTGTCCTGAAGGTGGCAGCATAACCCTAGTAGTCGTGAACATAAAGGGCCAGATCCACGTACCCGAGCGCATTGTTGTGTGCGGCGTAGCGTACCTCTGATGCACTACGCCTCCGTAACTTACAGCGTAATTTCCTGATCCTAAAAGAATTTGCGGCGTAGTGTAACTTTGGCGGCGTAAGGGTGCACAATTCAAATGGATGTGATGGGGGCGTGTTTTATGCAAATACGTCTTGACCCGACGTAAATTACGTTTTTTTTCCTTTTTAACGGCGCATGGGGTATCGTGGGGGTATCCCAGTGCGCATGCTCGACATTAACCTGCAACAAGCCGTGACGTTACGACGTGAACGTCATTTTAAAGCCCTATTCGCGAACGATGTAAAAAATTCAAAATTCGACGTGGGAACGACGACCATACTTAACATAGGATACGCCTCATATAGCAGGGGTAACTATACGCCGAAAAAAGCCTTATGGAAACGACGTAAAAAAATGCGCCGGACGGACGGACGGACGTACGTTCGTGGATCGCCGTATCTAGATAATTTGCATACTCGATGCGGAAATCGATGGAAACTCCACCTAGCGGCCAGTGTAAATATGCAACTTGGATCCGATGGCGTACTAAGACGTACGCCAGTCGGATCTAGCACAGCTTCAGGCGTATCTTGTTTTGTGGATACAAAACAAAGATACGCCAGAGCAAACTAGAAGTTACGCGGCGTATCAATAGATACGCCAGCGTAACTTCTTTGTGGATCTGCCCCAAAGTGTCCTGTGATGTACTTCAAGAAAATAATTTTATAGGTAAACCTAAAATCAACAGCTTTATCAAAATTCCTTATACACATACGGTATCTAGTTTGTTTATTAAATTAGGCAGTGTAAATTGCATTTTCTCCCTAACCTAGCCAATCAGGATTCATTTCATAACTGACCATAACCTTACAATTTTATTAAGGCCCTTTGCACGTCGTGATTTCACTCTTGCACTACTGCATTAAAAATAATTGCTAGTGCTTGCTTGCCAATGTAATAAAAATCTCAAAACTTTAGTGGTAGGAAGAAATCGTATAATAACGTAAAGCGCTGCGCAAACTGTTGGTACTATATAAAACCTGTATAATAATAATCGAGGCTACTTTCTTGCCTTATAAAAACCTGACAATTCAACCCCTTTCACTGAGGCAGTTTTCAGACATTTTAGCGCTGGAAATAGTGCCTGAAAACCGCCTCTTATTCATTACAATGGGTGCTTTCACACTCTGGCGGTGTGCTTGCGGGATGTTAGAAAAAGATCTGCAAGCAGCATCTTTGGGCCGGGTTGGGAGTGCTATAAATGGCACTCCCAAAATGCCCCTGCCCATTGAAATGAATCCGCAGCGCTTCCAAAACACTTTGAAAGCGCTGCTAAAGCACCACAAAAACGTGTGAATGGGATCTTATATACAGTGTCTTACAAAAGTGAGTACACCCCTCACATTTTTGTAAATATTTTATTATATCTTTTCATGTGACAACTTTGCAATTATACTTTGCTACAATGTAAAGTAGTGAGGGTAGAGCTTGTAATACAGTGTACATTTGCTGTCCTCTCAAAATAACTCAACACACATCCATTATGTCTAAACCGCTGGCAACAAAAGTGAGTACACCCCTAAGTGAAAATGTCCAAATTATGCCCAATTAGCCATTTTGCCTCCCGGTGTCATGTGACTTGTTAGTGTTACAAGGTCTCAGGTGTGAATAAGGGGCAGGTGTGTTAAATTTTGTATTATCGCTCTCACTCTCTCATACTGGTCCCTGCAAGTTCAACATGGCACCCTATGGGCAAGAACTCTCTAAGGGTCTGAAAAAAAGAATTGTTGCTGTACATAAAGATGGCCTAGGCTATAAGAAGATTGCCAAGACCCGGAAACTGAGCTGCAGCACGGTGGCAAAGACCATACAGTGGTTTAACAGGACAGGTTCCACTCAGAACAGACCTCGCCATGGTCGAGCAAAGAAGTTGAGTGCACGTGCTCAGCGTCATATCCAGAGGTTGTCTTTGGGAAATAGATGTAGGAGTGCTACCAGAATTGCTGCAGAAGTTGAAGGAGTGGTGGTGGGGGGGGGGGTTAGCCTGTCGGTGCTCAGACCATACGACGCATACTGCATCAAATTGGTCTGCATGTCTGTTGTCCCAGAAGGAAGCCTCTTCTAAAGATGATGCACAAGAAAGCCTGCAAACAGTTTTCTGAAGACAAGTAGACTAAGGACATGATTGCACGAACCATGTCCTGTGGTCTGATAAGACCAAGATAAACTTATTTGGTTCAGATGGTGTCAAGTGTGTGTGTGTGTGGCAGCAACCAGATGAGGAGTACAAAAATAAGTGTGTCTTGCCTACAGTCAAGCATGGTGATGGGAGTGTCATGGTCTGGGACTGCATGAGTGCTGCCGGGACTGGGGAGCTAGAGTTTATTGAGGGAACCACGAATGCCAACATATACTGTGACATACTGAAGCACAGCATGATCCCCTCCCCCCTCCTTTCGGCGACTGGGCCGCAGGGCAGTTTTTCAACATAACGACCCCAAACATACCTCTAGGATGACAACTGTCTTGTTAAAGAAGCTGAGCATAAAAGTGATGGACTGGCCAAGCATGTCTCCAGACCCAGAGGCGTTGCTAGGGGGGTGCGGGGGGTGCAGTCCGCACCCGGGTGACACCCGCTAGAGGGGTGACACCATCCCGACATTAAGGATTTTTAAGAAAAAAAAAAATTTTTTTTTTGATTTTTTTTTTTTTGCCGACATGCCCAGCGCGTGTGTGTGTCTTCCTCCACTCCCCTACAGAGCCAGCCACCTGCGAGCGGCGAGCCTCATCAGAGCTCAGCCTGTGCCTGTCACACTGAACTGTGTGATGATGTGACGTCAGTCATATCATCACACAGTACTTTCAGTTTCTCCGCGCGGGCGGCGCGGCTCAACTTCTGCACGTGTGACCTGCTGCCTTGATGCCCACATCAGTCCTCGCTCTGTCTCCAGAATCGGGCGCAGCATAGAAACAGGTACGTGTCCACTGCCGACCGCGGCATAATAACAACAGGTGCGGGGGTGTCAATCGCCGGCCGCGGCAGGCATAATAGGAACAGGTGCGGGGCGGTGAGGGGACGCGCGCGGGTATCCACTGTGTGCCACCAGTGAGAAGAATGTCTCACCCCCCACCCCCTCTCTCTCTGTCACACCCCCTCCCTTTCTGTCACACCCCCTCCATCTCTGTCACACCCCCTTCCTCTGTCACCCCCCTCTCTGTCACCCCCTCACCCCCTCCCTTTCTGTCACCCCCTCTGTCACACCCCACCCCCTCCATCTCTGTCTTACCCCCACCCCCTCCCTTTCTGTCACCCCCCTCTCTGTCTCACCCAACCCCCTCCATCTCTGTCAGACCCCCACCCCCTCCATCTCTGTCTTACCCCCCCTCCCTCTCTGTCTTACCCCCCCTCCCTCTCTGTCACCCCCCTCTCTGTCTCACCCCACCCCCTCCATCTCTGTCACACCCCCACCATCTCTGTCTTACCCCCCCCTCCATCTCTGTCACACCCCCACCATCTCTGTCTTACCCCCCCCTCCATCTCTGTCACACCCCCACCATCTCTGTCTTACCTCCACCCCCTCCATCTCTGTCTTACCCCCACCCCCTCCACCTCTGTCTCACCCCACCCCCTCCACCTCTGTCTCACCCCACCCCCTCCACCTCTGTCTCACCCCACCCCCTCCATCTCTGTCTCACCCCACCCCCTCCATCTCTGTCTCACCCCACCCCCTCCATCTCTGTCTCACCCCACCCCCTCCATCTCTGTCTCACCCCACCCCCTCCATCTCTGTCTCACCCCACCCCCTCACCTGCACTCTGTACCCACCTGCACCCCCCTGCATCTACCACCCACCTGCACTGTGCACCCATCCCTCTGTACCCCCCTGCACCCCCTTCACCCACCACCCACCTGCATCTTCCACCCACCTGCACTGTGCACCCATCCCTCTGTACCCTCTGCACCCACCATTCACCTGCATCTACCACCCACCTGCACTGTGCACCCATCCCTCTGTACCCCCTGCACCCACCACCCACCTGCACTCTGTACCCACCTGCACCCACCACCCACCTGCATCTACCACCCACCTGCACTGTGCACCCATCCCTCTGTACCCCCCCTGCACCCACCTGCATCTACCACCCACCTGCACTGTGCACCCAACCCTCTGTACCCACCTGCATTCTTCACCCTGCACCCTGAACCCACCTGCACCCTGAACCCACCTGCACTCTGTACCCACCTGCACCCACTTGCACCCTGAACCCACCACCCACCTGCACTCTGTACCCACCTGCACCCACTTGCACCCTGAACCCACCACCCACCTGCACTGTGCACCCATCCCTCTGTACCCCCTGCACCCACCTGCATTCTTCACCCTGCACCCTCTACCCACCTGCACCCTGAACCCACCTGCACCCTGCACTCTGTACCCACCTGCACTCTGTACCCACCTGGACTCTGTACCCACCTGCACCCACCACCCACCTGCATCTACCACCCACCTGCACTGTGTACCTATCCCTCTGTACCCCCTGCACCCACCACCCACCTGCATCTACCACCCACTTGCACTGTGCACCCATCCCTCTGTACCCCCCTGCACATTCTTATCCTACACCCAGTTGCTGTGGCACGCTCACCCCCCCCACCCCCTACTTTGGGGGAAGGTGTGGTGCAAGGTTGAATTCCTGCACCTTTTCCCTGAGAAGAATGCCCTGGGTGAGACTATCAATTAGCACTGCGGCAGGCTGGGGGACGACGGCATGAGAGGCGCATAATGCCCTACTGCCTATCCTGCTGGGGGGGGGTGACATCATGTTTAACCGCCCCGGGTGACACCAACCCTAGTGACGCCACTGTCCAGACCTAAACCCTATTGAGCATCTGTGGAGCATCCTCAAATGGAAGGTGGAGGAGCACAAGGTCTCGAACATCCACCAGCTCAGTGATGTCGCCATGGAGGAGTGGAAGAGGACTCCAGTGGCAACCTGTGAAGCTCTGGTGAACTCCATGCCCAAGAGGGTTAAGGCAGTGCTGGAAAATAATGGGCCACACAAAATATTGACACTTTGGGCCCAATTTGGACATTTTTACTTAGGGGTGTACTCGCTTTTGTTGCCAGCAGTTTAGAAATTAATGGGTGTGCGTTGATTTATTTTTATCTATATGAAAGATGTGGTGTTTTTTATTTATTTTTTGTTAAATTGATGTTACTATCTGATTGCAGGCACCATAATACTCATAGGTCTGTTTTTTTTTTTTTTCCACAAGAAATTCTCATAGGTCTGTTTAAACATACTCCGTTTTGAGATAAAGTTATTGCCGTTGTATTGATCAGAAGAAGGGATATCCATGCTAGGAGATGTCAAATTGATCCATGCTTTATTAATCCATGTTTTATTTGATATTTAGGGGTTTTTGGCTTCCCTCGGTGTCCTGGAGAAAGCTCACGTTTGTGTGACTGGATCAGAAAGGCTTTGAATGCTGGTGCTTACACCAAGGCCATTCAGGAACAGTGAGTATAAGCAAATGTATGGTGATGCAGTAAAGAAACCCCATTGTGTATATTTTAATGTAAAGTCTATGGGTTGTTGGCAGTAGAATAATCTTGTGCCTTGGATTCTGTTTTCTTTAATTAGTCTGGTGCAAGCAGAGTATTGGCATGATCCACTTAATGAAGAGGAATACAGAAACGGCAGCATTTTCCTGGCAGATATCAATCAGGAGCGGGTACGTTTTTAAAAGGCTGCGTTCTCAAACATACTGTTCTATAGTGTAAAACAATGTGATTTATACTTTTTGGTTGTAAAGCCTAAACATTTTTACCTTAATGCATTCCTTGCATTAAGGTAAAAAATGTTTAGGCATCAGAATCTTTTTATAGCCTTTTGTACACATGTATTGTTAGATGTGATGGCAAATGAAATGCAACTTGACAAAGTCCAACTCCAGAAAATATTTTGTTTTTATTTAAAGCTGGGGTAAGGTTAGATCTTTTGTCAGAATGTATTGCAGTACATTCAAAGGTAAGTGTTTTCAAAGAACTAGGATCTGGGGCACCTATGGCTCATGAACTCATTCAAGGACCAGTTCAGTTTCACACTTTTTGAAGGCATACATATGTCTTTCTGCTCATGAACCACCCCCAGCTTGTGCAGTCCACGGCAACCCTTATATGCAACCCTGTGCAGTGTGGGGCAACCCCGATATGCAGCTTGTGCAGTGCTCTGCAATCCCTATATGCAGCTTGTGCAGTACACGCCAACCCTTATATGCAGGGGGTTGCATAGGGCATGGTCAAGCTGTGCTGTGTGTGTGTGTGTCTATGGACGTGCACAGCCTGGCTTTTGGTAGTGCGCCTGGATGGGTGATCCCAAAGCACAGGACTGTGCTGTAGGCACCAGAAGGAAGAAGGAGCAGACAGCACCAGCAGAGGACTTCCAGAAGCAAGGAGTTGCTTGTTGCACAGGGCAGGTAAGTATGACATTTTTTTGTTATTTTAGCAAAAAAAATAAAAAATAACCTTTACAATCACTTTAAAGTGTTAGCTGGCGTTTGGATTTAAAAGCCAAGTTCACCTTTTGTATAACTACAATTCCAAAAATTTGTGACGCTGTGTAAAATCTACATAAACACAGAATGCAGTGATTTGTAAATCTCATAAACCATAAATCTCATAAATTGTATTCACAACAGAAAATAGAAAACATATACTTTGTTTAACCACTTTAGCCCCGGAAGAATTGGCTGCTCAATGACCAGGCTGTATTTGATCACCTCTGCGGTTTATTTTTTGCGCTATAAACAAAAAACCGACAAATTTTGAAAAAAAAACACTGTCTTTTAATTTTGCTATAATAAATATCCCAAATTTAAAAAAAAAAAATGTCTGCAGTTTAGGTCGATTTATGTATTCTTCTTCATTATTTTGATTAAAAAAATAGCAAAAAGGGTATATTGATTGGTTTACACAAAAGTTAAAGCGTCTACCAAATAGGGGATAGATTTATGGCATTTTTAATATATATATATATATATATATATTTGTTTTTACTAGTAATGGCGATGATGAGTGATTTCCTTATTTATTTATTTATTTATTTATGCGGGACTGCGATATTACGGCGGACAGATCGGACACTTTTGATACATTTTTGGGACCAGTGACAATTGTACAGTGTTCAGTACTATAAAAATGCACTGATTTACTGTATAAAGGACACTGGCAGGGAAGGGGTTAACTGTGCTCCCTAGTGTGTTTTCTAACGGGGGGGGGGGGGGTGGGGCTGACTAGTTCTCGCTCTGTCACGAGCGAACCCGGGTGGCCGACGGTCATCGCGCCATCTGGGCACTCGCTCCAGCGGTGAGCCGCGGGGGCGTGCGCCCTCTAGTGGTCAAAAGGTGAAGCGAAGTAAGGTAAAAGTCGTTTCGCCCAGGGGAGCCAACCTGCCACAGGACAACTGCAGTGGCTGGTCGGGAAGGGGTTAAACTGAGAAAAAAATAAGACAATTTTGAAATGGATGGCAGCAGCACATTTCAAAAAAGATGGGACAGGTTAACAAAAAGCTTGCAAAGTAAGTTGTATGAACAAGGAAGAGCTGGAAGAACATTTTGCAACTTATTGGGTTAATTGGCAACTGGTCAGTAAGTCTGGATTCACACCTAATGCAGTTTTAGTGCTTTTTTGCATTTTGCAGATTTGCTCTACAGTCCATTTAACATGTTTTCCTATGGAACACTTTCTGTAGTACAAATCTGCGAAATGCAAAAAGCACTAAAAAAGCTTGGTTGTGAATCCAGCCCTAGGCACAGTTAATACATTATACAATTTTCCTTTAGATTTAACAAAACCATATAATATGAGGTCAAAGCTAAACCCGTTAAATTGTTATACAATCAGGCAGGCCCTTGCACTACATAGTTGAAGGCAAATCTAAAGTAAATTCCCATCTTTCTTTAGAGCCTTTGCCTCTTTCTGAAAGTCTAGTCCCTTTTTTGTGAACCTGGATAGATCCTGGAAAGGTGTATGGTTTCTCATTCCACCATCTCTAGATTCCTCAGGCAGATCATCCCGCACACTCCCGACTGGGATCTACCCTTCCCTGTTAAGGAGCAATCTGCTAGATCTGTAAGTGTTTCTTGGGCTTTTTTTTATTAAACAGCTTTGCAAGGCAGCCACCCGGTTCTCTTTACTTGTTCTCTAAGATCTACCAGGTTGGCTTTGAAGCCTCACAATGCCATCGTTGGGCATAAGGTCTTTCAGGTGGCTCTTTGAGCTGCAGGCAGTTCGTAGTTCTCTATTTTATTTTATTTTTTTGGACCTGTTGGCGTTTGTTAGCTCTGTTCTCCACTTCCTCAATTTGGACTGTTTTAGGTGTTCCAAAGGTTTTAAGACCTCTTATGCCCTTAAAATAGGATTTTTGTACAGTTGAATTATACTTTTCTTAGAATCTACTGAGGGGCATGGATCTCGCCCATCTGTATTCATGCTATTAGTACTTCGTCGCTACAAAACTCAGGCATGCTGGTAGTAAGAAGGATTAGCCTTGGCTGGCCTATAGTTTTATTGCTTACCATTGTTCAATCCTCCCATGGGCAGAAGTATACTCGAACATGAGAGACTTCCTCTATCTCTCAATGGACTGACTGCAAGAAAGGGACATTACGGCCAATACGAAAATCCTACTTTGGCTTTAGATATACTTTCTAAAGTGATTTTACTCTTAGGAGTTAAATAGGCACTTACTGATCAGGAAGAGATTGCTACACCTTTAAATGCACTTCAAATGAGTGTTGGTCAGATTTTTTTGTTTTGTTGTTATATGAAACTGCCATTAATAGAGAGACAATGTCATTAGTGCCTCTGATCTTATTTATTTAAAGTTGATGTCTGTGAATAGGTGATTTCTTCTCACTTTTATACATGCAATACCAAAACAAGAAATCAAGAAATTGGTGTTACTGGTATGAGAAGGCACAGAAAACATTGAAATTAACTTGGAGGTTTTAACTTTTTCCCATTTTAACTAATAAACTTTTTATTTAGGTTACTTTATACTTTTCTAATGACTATTGCTGCCTTATGAGCTTTAACGTGTTTGTTTTAGGGTATAAATGAAAGTTACAAGCAAAATCTTCAAGCTCTGAATAAGTTTGTCATGGTGAAATTCCTCAGAGATTCCATGGTGGAGCCTTCTGACTCGGAGGTTAGAATATCTTCCTAACTAATGTATGCGTTACTCTTGTTTTTAGCTATTATTTATTTTAGGTACCGTCAATTTACACAGCGCTTTACATTTTACATTCACATCAGCTATTAGTGATTAGGTTTAAAACAGCCATTCGTATTATACGCTAACCATTTTCTTTTGATGATTTTTTTTTTATAATTTCTCTAGTGGTTTGGATTCTACAAGCCTGGACAAGACAAAGAGACCATCACATTGCAAGAAAGCTCCTTGTATTCTGAGGTAACAATGGCACAAACCTACATATGTGATTTTTATGAAGCCCCCCCCCCCCCCCCCCCATATTTTCGGACTTGTCCACAGTTGTGCACATCTGTGCAATCGGGTGTGGTGTGTTTTAAAGTGGTTGTACACCCACTTTTACCTGCAGGTAAGCCTATATTAAGGCTTACCTGTAGGTGCTGGAATATCTCCTAAACTCTCCACGATTTAGGAGATATTTACAATAAAACCATCCGCCGATGTCTAAGGCACATGTGCACTTTAGAAAGGGCAGATCGTGCCATTTCTAAAGGGGTCATGCTGTGACTAGCGGCTCCGGCATGCATGCGACTCCGGCCAGTCACAGAGCCGGAGTTCGCGGCCCCGGAAGGAAGAATGGTGAAGATGAAGGCTTGCTGCCAGTGGGGACAGCGATGACATTGCAGGCTTCGGTTTCAGGTAAGTGACACATAATGGTCTACAAAGCAATGCACAGTAGCCCATTACGCTTTGCCTTTGCAAAGGAAAAAAGAGGAAGTAAAACCCATCAATTTGCTTTTACATCATGGCTTCTGCTCGGTCCACTAGAGCAGTGGTTCTCAACTCCTGTCCTCAGGACCAACTAACAGGTCAGGTTTGCAAGATAACTGAAATACATCACAGGTGATATCATTTACTGCTCAGTTATTGCAGTATTTTTTCTAGTCTGCATCTCCCCAAGGTAATACTTAAAATCTGGCCTGTTAGTGGATCCTGAGGACAGGAGTTGAGAACCACTGCACTAGAAAAATGCAATCTACAAAGCAACTTGCTCTTGTGTTAGATGCTCTCAAACATGTGTGACCTTGAAAATGAGATCGTGTTTCGGAAATATGGAGGTTTCTTCTGCTTTCAGTACAGTGGCAACTTTTATTTATGTTTTTCCTTCCACCAAGACCTCGTTAACCAATGGCAAATACATATTAAAACTACTGGGAATTTAATTCTTTCTTCCAAGCTAAGAATTGGGTTGAACTCTATTAATTGTTTTCTTGGCAAATGGCGTTGCACTGTGAGCCTTGGAAAGATTCCCAATATTGCCTAAGGCCAGTTATTGTAATGGGCAACTTTTTGTTATGAAATGTTCTGTGCTTTGTAAAGTTGTTTTACAAGCTCCAGACAAAGCACTTACAAAATGACACAGTTGGAGAACAGAATGTTTTGCAAAGCTGAACATATACATTACACGCCTGACTGTCCAATGTCAGTATAATCTATGTTGGAACTGAAAAAAAATATGCATTGGTAGCCCTGCTGGTTGGTGGCTCTAAGGAAGATTGTACAGCCAAACAAAACTGCCAGGCCTTATTCTCATGAGCTTCAGCCAGGATCCTAATATCAACACTACTTCTTGAAGAGAACAAAAAAAAAAAAAATATATATATATATATATATATATATATATAGTGTGTGTGTAATATATATATAATTAGTGTACGTCGGTTGAGCACTGATTAAAGACAAAGTTCCCTTCCCTCTAGCTATGTTCTTGCCATGTTTTGCTGTCTCTGCCGCTTTGTAACTAACAGAGCAGATGGTGGTGGGGGGGAGGAATTCAGTCACCACCTGTGCCATCCCTAGATAGTGCTTTTATGTTTGTGCCTTATATTCTCCATGAGGTGGTGCTATAATCCTGTGGTCACTATTAATGTACTGGGCAGTGTCATTCAATGATTGATTGCAGATAAAGGGATTTTAATGGTAAGGCTGAGCTTGGGCGTGTTGGGAACCCACACGTGCAGAGCCCGCTAGGAAGTCGGCGCTGCGCTAATGACAAGCAGTGTGACATTTCCCGATCTCTGCAGCCATGGGATCAGGAAAATGTTTTGCTGCCTGCGATTAGCACAACGCAGGGCCGACTTGCTGGTGGGCTCTGCAAGTGCAAGCCCAAGCCCATCCTTAATGATGAGTACAAAACAAAAATCCCATTTTAATAAACAGTAGAGCAAATATGTGACATTAGAAAACAAAACTACCACCTATTTATTCTACAGGGTCTTTGCTTTCAAAAAATGTTTTAAGTGTGTTTTTCATGTAGTTTATTTTTTTTTGTTGTTGTTGTATGTTTATCTACAATTAACAAGGAGCTGAATGGTATTTTAAAACCTTCAACAAAGCATGCTGTACCCACAGATCTTTTACAATATGAGGTCTATGCAAATTATCATTATTGTGTTCTCCCACCATTTCTGATAGCCTAGGATTTATTTAAATTATTAATATAACTTGTTTTATATTTTTTTAGTGAAAAGATATAGGACAACTAATCGCTTAAATTATAGCTTTTTTGTATTGTCCATAACCCCACCAGGTACAGCGTTTTTGGCCATTTTTATGTGGAATTTTTTTTATATTTTGTGGGCATGTACTAGGAGTAGTATGTATGTGTGTTGTATTGCTGTTTTAAAGAGTAGCCTGATACATTTTTGTTGTATGTATGTAATGACAAAAAAAAATCTTTTGTATTCTATATTTGTAGGATCGCTTGGGTTTGAGAGAGATGGATAAAGCTGGAAAGCTAGTATTCTTGGCTGCAGACGGTGACCACCTCCAGTTTTCTGAGGAATGGTTCAATGAGAAAATTGTGCCCTTCCTTCACTAATACGTGTGTGTTGTGTTTTTTTTTTTATTTGCTGTAGCTCGATTCGTAGAAAAAAAACAGGCATTCCTGACAAATTGCACTGGAATAACATGCATTATAGCTTGAACCTAGAGCTGCACGATTAGTTGTTAAAAAAAAAAAAAAAAAAGCTATTCGATTCATCCCCCCTCACCATTTCTATGCAGCATTTACACGATTCATTCATGTAAGTGCAGAAACGTTCTCTAATCGCTCAGAGCTGTCAAAAAAAAAACCGGCAAATGTCTATCACCATTGCCAGCTATAAACAAAATATCCTTTACTTCTTTTAGATCAAGGAATGAACTTTGGTCTGTAAATGAGGTCAGTTTAACCACTTAAAGACTAAACCTTTTTTTGACACTTGTTGCTTACAAGTTTAAAATCTGTATTTTCTGCTAGAAAATTACTTGGAACCTCCAAACATATTTTTATATATATATATATAATATATATACAAATAACAGAGACCCTAGAAAATAAAATGGCGGTTGTTGCAATATTTTATGTCGCACTGTATTTGCGCCGCGGTCTTTCAAACACAATTTTTTGGGGAAAAAAATACACTTCAACTAATTATGTGAAAATGTTATGCCGCGAGAATCGTGATCTTTATTCTAAGCAAAAAAAGCGTGATTCTAATTTTAGCCAGAATCGTGCAGCTCTACTTGAACCTCTTAACCATTTGGACTAGCAGCAATAACAATGCACAAACTCATTACAAAGTGGAAGCATGCGTTTACTGCATTATTTATACACGACCACTAGGGGTGCCAGTAGTTCAACTGTATGTATTCTTAAGAACATTACTGTGGCCCTCAAACATTGGATGTCTTCACTTTGTGTACATGTGAATTCCACTTCATTTCTCTTTGTCTGAAATTGCAGGGATCTTTTTTTATAGCAACATCTTAGATATCTGTTTAAAAAAAAAAAAAATCTATGTTTTTTTCCTTCTACTAGCAACATATTGCAGCTATATGGAAAGGGATTTATTGGGATTTATTTACTAAAGGAGTAGAGAATGTTCACATTTCAGAGTGATTTTGTTTTCACTCATATTAATACATTAAGGCAGGCCATGCACTGTTCGAATCTCGGCCGTTTCAGCAGGAATTGGTCAAGATTTGAACCGTGTATAGACAGGCTGAATGTACCAAGTTGATCTGTCACTTGATCAACTTGGGTACAACCAGCCTGCTGGGTTTTACCTGCAATTATCGCTAGCGACTGCTCTAGCCACTAGTAATTATCACTATCTTCTGGCAAGGACGGCTACACCCCTCGCAAGAAGACAATGGCTTGGCATGGTCTGTGTGGTGTTGGGGGAATCAAGAGAAATTCTTTCCTGCAACCCTTGTTGCTCCGTGTATGGCCGACCTTAGGTTAAACTGTGTTTACGTTGATAACCTAAATGGACCATAAGATGAAGTTGGCACAGCTTCACCTCCCTTCCTAAGCTAAGTGGTAATTTGTTTTGCAAATTGAACATCCTTTTAGTAAACCAATCTCCTGGTCTGTTCTTCAAAAGGTCATTTGTGTGGTTCAAAGGCATGAAAACATTTTGTTAAAATCCCAACTCCTGCCAAAACGTTTAGATAGCTGACAGGCGTTGGCACCTCTGCCATACTTTTACAAATGCATGTGAACCCAGTGAGAAGAAATTTGCTCACTTCTTGCACTGGGGTAAGAAATGAGGAACGGAGATTTCCCAGAAAGGCACAGAATGCATTAAAAATAGAGCTTTTCCCACTCTATTAAGAGTTTTGTTGCTGTTAATCATCAAGTGAGAGATTTCCGATTGCATTGCTGTGCCTCCAACCCCATAGGCTAAAAACAAGGGGGCGCTGTTTCCAATAGAGACTCGGCAGAATAATAAAAAAAAAATCCTGACAGAGAATCTAACCCTTACCCATGCTATCTGTGACCAAAGTTCTGATTGGAGTTTGGATTTAGGGCCTATTTTGTGACAAAACTGTCTTTTTTTTTTTTTTTTTTTTTACTCCTCTCATTTCATTTAAATACAAAAGCTAATGCTACCAAGACACACAAAAAAAAAAAAAAATCGCCAAAGAAAATCTGGCATAAAGATACTTGTATTTTTTTAGGCAGCCTAGAAAGGGTTTTTAAACAGTTTTATAGCTTGTGTATATAAAAGCTTTATTGTACAATAAACATTTACTACAATTTTACACTGGAGTTGCAAAGCATTCTGGGTTTTCCAGAAATTAAAAACATTCTACAGCAATGTATTTCTATCTGTCTTATGTGTGTAATTTTGAGCTTCAGCTGTTTGGATGTGTACTTTAAACCCTTTTAATAATATAAAAATCAAGGTGGACTTCGCCTTCAAAAGTTGTCCACTGAAGTCAAGTTCATTGCTAGATGTCATGGATAAACCCAAAACACTTTAACCTCCCCATCAAAGGACTATTTCACAATCAGTGGTGGTCAGTGGCATTTTAAAACTCCTCCCCTATTATTGCAGGACACTGGCACTCTAAATCCTGCAACCCACATTGGCCATCATGGTGATCATGACACGGCTGCTTCATTTTGTCTCTGTGACTTTTAGGCAATGCTGTCTGTCTAATGATAGTGCGTGTGACAGCATAAACAAAGGACGCATAGTAAGGATGTCTACTGGCCTTTACAACCTCTAAACATAAATTGTTTAAGCTGGTATTAAACCCAAAAACGGAAATTTATTAAATTGCAGCTTTCCAGTTCTTAGATGTGGTGGCTGCATTTGTTTTTAATTTTTTAGGCTTTTTTTCTGTTATTTTCACCTGGTGATCTGGCCAGTAAGTCTCTCTTGTTTTGTTTTTTGAATTTTAACAGAACAAGCTGTCCAGACTAAGTAGCAGTTTCAGGGTTGAGACAAACCACTAACAGGGGCGCTTATACTGGGCAGCTTTTATTTTTTTATGTAAAACCTTTATGCCAATAAAAAAAAAAGGTTTGCTATAATTGCTTATAAAGTGTTAACAGGAGTTCAGTTTGTTGGTCAAGTCCATGTAAATCTGCCAGTCTAACCCTACCCTCTTGCCAGACTGATAATTTTGCTGACCAAAGGTGTCTACTTTGGTGTCTGCATTCTAGTGATAAAGTGGAGGAGGTTCTTTTGGGACTTTTAAGTGAAGCCATGGCCTTGTACAGTCAGGTATTTCCATCCCTGTTGAAGTAAAAAAAGGGGGAGAGCAAGAGAGTGGGACTTTACATGAAGCACGTGGTTGCAATGAAGTAAATTGGTGAACATCACAGGAATTTATTGATTATTATATAGTATATACATACATATCATCCTGGGATACATTATAGATGATCAAAATAGTAATGACATTGTATCTCATGATAGAACAACAAAAATATTACATAGTTCACCAAAAGCTTCATGTAAAGTTGCTCTCCCCCTTTTTGTGTCTGCATTCTAGATTACATTCTACTGACTGAAATCGGGAAGTAAAAACTGCACATTGCTTAGTAAAACACACACACTGCAAACTTGTTAGGCACACATTTAACCCCTTGATTGCTCTAGAATGTTAACCCTTTCCCAGCCAGTGTCACTAGTACAGTATATTAGTTTCACTGGCAGTTAGTCCGTTTACCCCCCCCACTTTCAGATTGCCTGCAGCACTATTGCAATTCCTATTATAAGTCGCTGATCACCACCACCATTAATAAATAAAAATTCCAAATACATCTACAATAGTTTTTAGACACTATAACTTTCATGCAAACCAATCAATATACACTGATTGGGATTTATTTTAACCAAAGACACGTAGCAGAATACATTTTAGCCAAAATGTATGAAGACATATTTTATTTTTTTTTGGATATGTTTTATAGAAGAAAGTAAAAATATATATATTTTTTTCAGTCTTTTTTTCATTTGTATATCACAAAAAAAAGAAAAAACGAAGTTGTGATAAAATACCACCAAAGGAAAGCTCTAAAAAATGTATACAAATTTAGTTTGGGTACAGTGCTGCATTGACTGTGCAATTACCAGTTAGTTGCACAGTGCTAAATAGCAAAAAATGGTCTGGTCATGAAGGGGGTAAAACCTTCTGGAGCTAAAGTGGCTAATACTGCTTTAAGCCAAGCTGTTAAAGTGTATCTTGGCAAAAATCTTTTTCTTTATCGTACACCACGGGACACAGAGCCTAGGTCTTTACATAATGGCTTATATGCTCACCAGAGGTGATTTGACACTGGCACAACCAATCATAGACAGTTCCCCTCCATATAGCCCCTCCCATCCGGGAAGTACCTCCGTTTTTTTTGCCAGTGTCTAAGGTGTAGGACACGTGGAGAAGTGCTAAGGGAAGCTTGGCTAAGGAGACCCCCTGGGGGCTAAAAAAAAAAAAAGGAGCTAGACCCTCGGGTCCATCCAAGATGCTAAAAAATTAAGCCAAAGTGGATGAGATCTGGACCTCATGCATGAGGCATCGCCTGTAACGTCTCTCTTTGGAGGACTGGGCTCTGAGGTTCAGCACTTTTCGCTATTTCAGCTAAAAGGCCTTGGTCAGAGTCTTTTACAAGGCCCAGGGAGAGGTCTCCTTTAAATAGGAACCCATACCCCTGATGGTTGGCACACAAAGCAACGCGGGGAGATGGGTGAAGATCGGTACTGTCTGAATTTATTTCAGCAGAAAAACCTGCTGCAGGGATAAAGGTAAGAGGAAAAAAAGGATCTTGAAGACCTTTTTTTTGACAATTTTGAGTACGGTGTCTTCTCTCGTTTGACCACTAGAGGGAGTAAAGAGCTGAGTTTCACTCACCTCACTCTGTACAGTGTCAGATCCGCAGGACAAGCACACTTCCTCCACTGCAGAGCTCTGCCAAGGACGGCCACCGCTTCATTCCTCCAGAAACGCCAGGTAGGACTCCAGACAGTCCAAACAAGAAGGGAGAAGCTTCCCCTCATCACAGGCAGCTGCCATGTTCCCCTAGGTCGGACGCGCTTTATCGGTGGAGGGGGATTGGGAGCACGCACGCCATTCTTTGAAAAATGGCACTCAGGCAGATGGCAGAAAGCAATCCCGGAGGCTGGCAGCTCTTCCCTTGGGAAACAGCAGCATTCAGGGGGCACGTAAGCTCTAGGTGGTTGGTGTGGCACTACCAGTAAGAGACACCTACTCTGTAGCATGAAACTGTGTGTTTAAGATGCATACTTAACCACTTAAGGACCACCCAATGCCGATATACCTCGGCAGAATGGCACCGCTGGGCACAATCACGTACCTGTACATGACTGTATAAAGCCCAGTGGTGGGTCGCGGGCGCGCTCCCGCGACCCGGTCTGAAGCTCCGCAGCCGCGGGACTCGATCGCCGCTAGAGTCCCCGGAGCTGAAGAAAGGGGAGAGCCATGTGTAAACACGGCTTCCCCATTCTTCACTGTGGCGTTGTCATCGATTGTTGCGTCCCTATATTAGGGAGTACACAATCAATGACGTCAGACCTACAGCCACACCCCCCTACAGTTGTAAACACACGTGGTCACACTTAACCCCTTCAGCGCCCCCTTGTGGTTAACTTCCAAATTGCAAATGTCATTTTCATAGTAAACAATGCATTTTAAATGCATTTTTTGCTGTGAAAATGACAATGGTTCCAAAAATGTGTCAAAATTGTCCGAAGTGTCCGCCATAATGTGGCAGTCACGAAAAAAATCGCTGATCACCACCATTAGTAGTAAAAAAAAAAAATAGGTGGAAGAATACGTATCGGCCTAAACTGAGGAAAACAAATGTTTTTGGGGGATATTTATTATAGCAAAAAAGTAAAAAATATTGCAAAATTGTCGCTCTATTTTTGTTTATAGCACAAAAAATAAAAACCGCAGAGGTGATCAAATACCACCAAAAGAAAGCTCTATTTGTGGGAAAAAAAGGACACCAATTTTGTTTGGGAGCCACGACGCACGACCGCGCAATTGTCAGTTAAAGCTACGCAGTGCCGAATCGCAAAAAGGGGCCTGATCTTTTACCTGCATTTTTGTCCAGGTCTTAAGTGGTTAAAAGGAACACTAAAATCTGATTTATTTATTTTTTAAATAACAAACATGTTATACTTACCTCCACTGTGCAGCTCGTTTTGCACAGTGTGTCCCCGAATCCGGTCTTCTGGGGTCCCTCGGCGGCTGTCTCTGCTCCTCCTCGCAAAAGCTTGCCACTTCATGCGAGCAAGCATGGTGGAAAGCTTTTGCGAGCACGCTCCCGTGTTACAGCGGCGGGCATAGCCGCCGACTGTATCACTCGGCCCCGGTGCGCCACGTCATCCGCTGTGATTGACAGCAGCACCAGCCAATGGCTGCGCTGCTATCAATCCGTCCAGCCTAGCCAATCAACGGCCAGGCTGGGAACTGAAGAGGATCACGTGGACGCGCGCGGGATTTTCGAGGGGGTCAGATAAGTGAAACGGGGCTGTTTTCCTTTACAACCCCTTTAATGTAGATTGCTAAACTGAGCACAGTAGTATATGCTTTTTGGTACCTCGGCTTGTTGCTTGGTAAGATAGCTTCCCATAGGCTGGATTCACATCTATGCATTTTTAGTGCATTTTGCAGATTTGCACTACAGAAAGTGTTCCTCAGGAAACCATGTTAAATGGACTGTAGTGCAAATCTGCAAAAAGCACTAAAAATGCAGAGGTGTGAATCCAGCCTTAGGAAAGGCTCAGGGGGCTAAGAGCAAGAAAGCAACGCCGCAGGAGACAGGAGGCTTTAACCGCACCTGCTCGGTACCTTCTTCCCCTGTAAGCCTTGATTTGCTGATACAGGAGGAACCTTTGCCACCATCAGGAGTTTCTCCAGTGGCACCTGGTCCTACATATGTCACGGAGGACACTTTTGCTGCAGCCATGCAAAATTTTTAAATAAAATTGCTAATTTAATTGCCAAGTCCTCACAAAGGGACAAAACGTGAAGCAGATCTCCCTTTTCAAATTTAGATCCTCTGTCAGAAAGATCTGAGGATAAACGTGCAGAGGACAGGGATGAGGAATCAGATGGCTCAGGGGTATCAGAGGAACCCTTTTCCGCTTCCCAGTTGCTAAAATCGCAGATATAATGTTATACTGAAGCGGTGCGAACTGCATTTAGGCTGCCCTCTTCGGAGTTATCTGAATCACCTGTCTCCTCCCTGGGCTCGTTAAGGTCTCTGCAGAATTCAAGCTCGTTTTCAGTTTATCCGTTGTTAAAAAAAAAAGCTTATTTACGCAGATTGGTTACATCCAGATAAGCGTTTCACTCCTCCAAAGAAGTTTGAAATTCTTTATCCCATGGAGGAGGAATTTACCAAGAAGTGGAGTTTACCTGCAGTAGATGCAGCTATATTGTGTAAACAAGAAACGGACTTGTCCAGTAGATGACGTACAGGTGTTTAAAGACCCTTCAGAAAAGAGGTTGGAATCCTTACTGAAATCTTCCTTCCTGCTGGCAGGTGCAGTTGCACAACCCGTTGTAGCTGCAGTGGGTATGTGTCAGGTCCTCCAGGACCAGGTAAAAGGAGGGGCTAAAGGAGTTCTCTCCAGAACAAGCCAAATTATAGGAAGATTTTCCTAAAGCCTTATGTTTTACTATAGATGCTATGAGAGATTCAATCCAGCAAGCATCTCGCCTTACACTCCAGTTGGTGCATATGCACAGAGTCCTCTGGTTAAAACATTGGTCTGCGGAGGTACCATGCAAAAAGCTTCTGACAAGTTTTCTTTTTCATGGTGAACGTCTCTTTGGAGAAATACATCCAAGATATCTAGCGGAAAGTCTACACTGCTACCAGAGAAGAGGGAAAAACAAGTGATCTGGTTTTAAACACTCTCTTTCCCCAGCTCCTGGTAAAACTACCTCCAGCCCGTGGCGACGGCATTTTCAGCCAACCACAAGAGCTAAGGAAGACCAAGGCCAGAGAAACAAGAAGCAGTGGGGGGTCAAAAGCTAACAAGCAAAACCCCAAAGCCTCTGCATGAAGAGGCGCCCCCACTCGGCCGAGTGGGGGGGGGGGGGGGGGGTTCATCAGTTTTCAGCGGTATGGCAGACAGAGATCCAGGACAAGTGGGTGGTATCCACAGTATCCCTAGGGTACAAGTTGGAATTTCGAGAAATCCCATCTTCTTAGTTCTGAAGCTCAGGGCTCTCCAAGGATCCCCTAAAAAGAGCTTCCTTCTTCAAAGGATTGGATCACTTGCTGTCCCAAGGGGTAATCACAGAAGTACCCCTAAAGGAACAGGGTTCAGGTTTCTATTCAAACCTCTTTGCTGCACATGCCAACAGTTGCTGCACATGCCTTGAATACCCTCAGGAGGATGGCACTGGAATCAAAGGGGTTGTAAAGGTTCATGTTTTTCACCTTAATGCATCCTATGCATTAAGGTGAAAAAAAACATCCGATGCTTACTGGCCCCCCCAGTTTACTTGCCTGAGCCCTCAAAAGTCCTGCGTCGAGAACGCGCTCAATTTCGCCCCGGTCTTCTTGGCTCTTCATTGGATAGATTGATAGCAGTGCAGCTATTGGCTCATGCTGCTGTCAATGAAATCCAATGATGAGGGTGCCAGGGGGTGGGCCGAGTCCGGCATTCGTGTCTATAGACGCAAATGCTGGACTCGGGCACAAGCTAACCTCCTTGGGAAAGGGCTTCCCAGAGGGGTTAGCTGATGCGGGGGAGGAGCCGAGACAGCCACAGAGGGACCCCAGAAAACGAGGATTGGGGCCACTCTGTGCAAAATGAGCTGCACAGTGGAGGCAAGTATGATATTGTCATCAGTACACTGTTTGAAAACGTTCCTTCTATCAAATTCCCGATTACAACCGACAATTTTGGGTTCTTCACTTTCTGTCTCAGTAACAGTGGTCACTTGGACAAGAAGAGCAGGCAAATCAGCCCAACAGGGGAAACGACAACAGCAAACATGACAGGAGATCGGTTTCTTCCCCACACAGCCTAAGAAGCCGTATAAGGCCTCTTACACACAGACACCTAAAAATGCACCTGGTTAGACATTCAAGCATTTTTTGTGTTTACTGATGTATGCACAAAAAAATCTTTAACAATTTTTATGCGCATTTAAAAAAAATTTCCATCCATCCTCATGTTTTTACAGAGGAATTTTCTGACAGAAAATGTGATGTTTACTGTACATATCAGTACTTTGTGCAAGCACCCTAAAGCTCCATCTGCTGACTGGAAATGGTAACCTTAAAAAAAAAAAGTTCCGCTTATCCTCCTCCTTATTAAAGTACTGCAATTAACAGCGATATTATTTCTCATATTTGCTGTAAGGCTACAGTATTGATCCAACAACAGGCATACCACCAGGAGGGGCCTTCAGGGTCAGGGAACCATAGCCCTGGACCTGTATAGCATAACGCGGCTAATGGCAAACAATTAACTTTGTGCCAAGGTGAGCGCTCAAGCAGATCCAACATCTGAAGCAACATTACAGACTAAATAGGAGTCCAAAATCTTTGCCAGTGTCCAATCACATGATGGTAGCAGCCTATAACCCAGGGTCAATATACAGCCTGTGTCCTGTACAATTAAGATATACAGCATCTCACAAAAGTGAGTACACACTTAACATTTGTGTAAATATTTTATTTTATCTTTTCATGTGACAACACTGAAAAAATTACACTTTGCTACAATGTAAAGTAGTGAGGAGAGTACAGCTTGTATAACAGTGTACATTTTCTGTCCCCTCAATATAACACCACACAGCCATTAATGTCTAAACTGCTGGTAAAAAAAAAAAAAAAAAAGCGAGTACACCCCAAGTGAAGATGTCCACATTGGGCCCAAAGTGTCAACATTGTGTGTGGCCACCATTATTTTCCAGCACTGCCTTAACCCTCTTGGGCATTGAGTTCACTAGAGCTTCACAGGTTACCACTGGAGTCCTCTTCCATGATGACATCACAGAGCTGGTGGACGTTAGAGACCTTGGGCTCCTCCACCTTCCATTTGAAGATGCTCCACAGACGCTCAATAGGGTTTAGGTCTGCAGACATGCTTGGCCAGTCCATCGCCTTTACCCTCAGCTTCTTTAGCAAGGCAGTGGTGTGTCTGGGGTCATTACCATGTTGGAATACTGCCCTGCAGCCCAGTCTCCAAAAAGGAGGGGGATCATGCTCCACTTCAGTATGTCACAGTACATGTGGCATTCATGGTTCCCTCAATGAACTGTAGCTCCCCGGTTCTGGCAGCATTCACGTAGCCCCAGACCATGACACTCCCACCACCATGCTTGACTGTAGGCAAGACACACTTGTCTTTGTACTCCTATCCGCCACACACGCTTGACACCATCTGAACCAAATAACTTTATCTTGGTCTCATCAGACCACAGGACATGGTTCTTGTAATCCATGTCCTTAGTCTGCTTGTCTTGAGCACGGTTTGTGGGTTTTCTTGTGCATCATCTTTAGAAGAAGAGGCTTCCTTCTGGGACGACAACCATGCAGACAAATTTGATGCAGTGTGCAGCTTATGGTCTGAGTACTGACAGGCTGACCCTACCCCACCAACCTCTGCAGCAACGCTGGCAGCACTTATACGTCTATGTCCCAAAAAACAGACCAGTATGAGAATGTGAGAGCGATAACACCAAATTTAACACACCTGCTCCCCATCGACACCTGAGACCTTGTAACACTAATGAATCGCATAACATCAGGGAGGGGAAAATAGCCAACTGTGCCCAATTCAGGCATTTTCACTTAGAGGTTTAATCGTTTATTGCCAGTTGTTTAGACCTTAATGGCTGCGTGTCGAATTATTTTGAGGGAACAGTAAATTTACAGTTATATAAGCTGTACACACTACTTTACATTGAAGAAATGACACTTTGCTACATTGTTGTCACATGAAAAGATATAATAAATTTACAAAAATGTGAGGGGTGCACTCACTTTTGTGAGATACTGTATATCTTAATTATACAGGACACATGCTGTATATTTATTGACCCTGGGTCATAAGCTGCTACCATCATGTGCTTGGACACTGGCAAATATTTTGGACTCATACTTACCCTGCTCTGTGCAGATGTCTTTTTTGCTAGTTTCCTCAGGTGATGGTCCCTTTTCCCCCCATATCTGAGGAGTATACTCACTTTTGTGAGATAATGTAACAATTTTTTTTAAAACACAAATTTCAGACAAAATATTTTTTGATTAGGCTATGCAATGGATAGTACCTGTCAGGTACTTATTGCTATCTGGGTCCCTATTCTGGATTTTTTTTTTTTTTTATTCACATTTCCCAGTTTTCAATGAAAGATTACTGGGCCAAAAAAAAGCTGAATATTTTGGTCCCAGAAAGCAGAGAAGACTTTGCAAGTATATATCTTTTTGGTTACCTTCTCCAGGGAAACTGAATTGTGTTCCTGTATGGGAGACTTTCTTTGACTTTGTTCCATTTAAAGAGTATTGTGAACAAAAACATTCCTCTCTGGGTGATGTACATTGCAGATTCCTATCTTTTGTTTTACTGAAGGAACAGCTGTTTGTCTGTGCCCATTTGCTCAGTGAATCTGTATGGGAGTGGTTTAAATCAACATTTAGCTGCTGCATCTGCAGGGCTCTAATGAGGAAAGTCTGTATCCCATTAGACATGGATTTCCCTTTGAGTGCATCTCACTAAAAAATTACATTTTTGTTGCAGGGGATGCTTAAAATTTGACTTACATCTTACTGCAGACTTCTGGGGGGG